>NW_027495667.1:0-225861 GCF_021521415.1 Bidens hawaiensis
CCTAACCCAAACCCCGTGTCGACTTTGTAACCGATGTGGCCGTGCTGGTCACACTGCTGAGAACTGTAGAGTCCTTCCCGCCAACCCAATTGCGCAAACACCACCAGTCTACCCACAGAATCCACAACTAACCTACCAAAACCCACGACCCAGGTCGTGCTATAACTGCGGTGATCCCAGTCATTTCCGGAACGCGTGCCCGAGACTACAAGTTCAGATTACGCAAGCGAATCCGGTGAACCAGATTTCGAACCAAGTAACGCGTGGATGAGCTTTTAACATAACCGCGCACCAAGCGCAAGCGAATAATGACGTAGTTAATGGTACATTTTTGCTTAACGGATTTTATGCTTCTATACTTTTTGATACTGGCGCCGATCGAAGTTTTATCTCTCGCGCGTTTGAGCAGAAGCTTGCGCGACCGCGCGATAACTTAAAAGAAGATTTTTCAGTTGAATTGGCTAATGGTGAAACTGTTTTAATTAACTCAGTGATTAAAGATTGTACGCTTAACCTTAACGAAAACGATTTTCTGATTGACCTCATCCCCATGCCTCTTGGAAGCTTTGATGTTATCATTGGTATGGACTGGCTTTCGCATAATCGCGCCGAAGTTATTTGCGCCAAGAAGTTGATTCGCATTCCTCGAGAAAATGGTGATCTTCATATTTACGGCGAAAAACCCTCCCGCGGTCTTAAACTTATATCTTGCGCCGAAGCCCAAAGACTCATGCGGAAGAAGTGTGTTGCATTCTTAGCCCATGTGGTTAAACCTGCTGAAGAAAAGAAGCTTCGCGGTATCCCTGTTGTGCGTGATTTCCCTGAAGTTTTTCCTGATGATCTTCCTGGTATCCCTCCCGCTCGTGAAGTCGAGTTCCGTATTGATCTTGTCCCTGGTGCTTCCCCCGTAGCTAAATCTCCTTATCGTCTTGCACCCGCTGAGATGCAAGAATTGGCCAGCCAACTTCAAGAGTTGACTGCTAAAGGATTCATTCGCCCTAGCTCTTCGCCCTGGGGTGCTCCGGTGTTGTTCGTTAAAAAGAAAGATGGATCGTTTCGCATGTGTATAGATTACCGCGAGTTGAACAAACTCACCATTAAAAACCGGTATCCCTTACCGCGTATTGACGACCTCTTTGATCAACTCCAAGGTGCCTCCTGTTTCTCGAAGATCGATCTCCGCTCTGGTTATCACCAGTTGCGCATCCGCGATGAAGATGTTCCGAAGACTGCTTTTCGAACTCGTTATGGCCATTTTGAATTCTTGGTCATGTCCTTCGGTCTAACCAACGCACCCGCCGTTTTCATGGATCTAATGAATCGGGTGTGTAGGCCTTTCTTGGATAAATTCGTGATTGTGTTTATCGATGATGTTCTGGTGTATTCTAAGACCAAGGCCGAGCATGAGCAACATCTCCGATTGGTGTTGCAAAAGCTTCGAACCGAGCAACTCTATGCTAAGCTTTCCAAGTGTGAATTTTGGTCTGATGAAGTACAGTTTCTTGGTCATGTTGTAAACAAGATGGGTATTCATGTCGACCCATCCAAGATTGAAGCAATCAAGAACTGGATCACGCCATCTACTCCTACCGAGATCCGTTCCTTTCTGGGCTTAGCTGGTTATTACCGGCGCTTCATTTCGAACTTCTCGAAGATCGCTTTGCCTTTAACAGCTCTGACGCACAAAGGTAAACCGTATATTTGGGGCTCGAAGCAAGAAGAAGCCTTTCTAACACTCAAGCGTTTGTTGTGTGAAGCTCCTGTTCTTGCGCTACCTGAGGGTAATGATGATTTTATCGTGTATTGCGATGCATCCAACCAAGGTCTCGGTTGTGTTCTTATGCAACGAGGCAAGGTTATCGCTTACGCATCAAGGCAACTTAAGGTTCATGAAAAGAATTATACAACTCACGACCTCGAACTAGGTGCAGTTGTTTTTGCCTTGAAGATCTGGAGACACTACCTTTATGGCACTAAGTGTATCCTTTACACTGACCATAAAAGCCTTCAGCATATCTTTGATCAAAAGGAACTTAACATGAGGCAACGCCGATGGAACGAACTCATCAGCGATTACGATTGTGAGATCCGGTATCATCCTGGTAAGGCTAATGTGGTAGCCGATGCGCTCAGCCGAAAACCCTGCCAGCTTAACTGTATCTTGCCGCGCACCCAGCTTCACTTCGCGCCGATTCAAAGCAACCTTGAATCGCGTATTCGTGACGCGCAGCGCGCATCCATCAGTAACGGTAACCTTCGCGCCGAGTTAGCGTGTGGCGCGGAAGCACTCTTTGTCCCTAATCTGGGTGGAATTCTTTGCTATCTCAATCGCATCTGGATTCCCTTTGATGAGAATCTTCGCGCTGATATCCTGAGTGAAGCGCACAAATCTCGATATTCCGTTCATCCTGGCGCTGATAAGATGTACAAGGATTTGCGCATAACTTATTGGTGGCCCGGTATGAAAAAGGATATTGCTGTGTTCGTAGCTAGATGTCTGACTTGTTCTAAAGTAAAAGCTGAACACCAACGCCCATCTGGTTTGCTCGAACAACCAGAAATTCCTACGTGGAAATGGGAATGTGTAGCGATGGACTTTATTACCAAGTTACCTTTGACAGCAAGCAAACATGATAGCATTTGGGTAATAGTGGATCGATTGACTAAGTCTGCTCACTTCCTGCCCATTCGTGAAAACTACCGTGTTGAGCAACTCGCGCAGCTGTATGTCAAGGAAATTGTTTGCCGTCATGGTACTCCTTTGAGCATCATATCCGATCGCGATGGCCGTTTTATATCTCGCTTTTGGAAATCTCTCCAATTTGCGCTAGGAACTCGCTTGGACATGAGTACGGCATATCATCCTCAGACTGACGGTCAGTCTGAGCGAACTATTCAAACTCTTGAGGATATGCTCCGATCTTGTGTTCTTGACTTTGGAGGTAATTGGGATTCGCACCTGCCTTTGATCGAGTTCTCTTATAATAACAGCTATCATTCCAGTATCGGTATGGCCCCATTTGAAGCACTTTACGGTCGTAAGTGCCGCTCCCCGATTTGTTGGAGCGAAGTGGGTGAAACTCAAATCACAGGACCCGAACTTGTTCAAGAGACAACCGATAAAATCGCCAAGATCCGTGATCATCTGCTGACTGCCAGAAGCCGACAGAAGAGTTACGCAGATCGCAGACGAAAGCCTCTCGAATTTCAAGTTGGTGATCTTGTTCTCCTCAAAGTGTCGCCTTGGAAAGGTGTTGTCCGCTTTGGGAAGAAGGGTAAGCTTGCTCCTCGTTATGTTGGTCCATTCAAGATTCTCGCGCGTGTGGGAAAAGTTGCCTACAGACTTGACCTGCCGCCCGCGCTCAGTAATGTGCATCCAACGTTCCATGTATCCAATCTCAAGAAGTGTTTAGCTGACGAGAACCTTCACATCCCACTTGATGAAGTTCAAGTTGATGAATCTATGCATTTCGTTGAGAAGCCTGTTGAGATTATGGATCGCGAGGTTAAGCAAACCAAGCGCAGTCGTATCCCTATCGTGAAAGTTCGCTGGGAGTCCAAGCGCGGAGCCGAGTTTACATGGGAAAGGGAAGATCAAATGAAGATCAAGTACCCGCACCTGTTCTCTGCGCAACCTACTTCGAGATAAATTTCGGGACGAAATTTCTTAAAGTAGGGGAGACTGTGACATCTGACCCGATCCGACCCGACCCAGGTACCCGTTTCTCTTACCCGATCTCTTTCTTTTATTATTTAATATTTATACTTATATTTTACTTTTAATAATAATAATATACTTTTCCCTCCCGCCTCTTCCTCTCTCTTTCTTTCCGCCGTTCCGTCCCTCTCCTCTCTTTCCGCCTTCTTTTCCCTCTTGTCGCCGTCCCGCCCTTAAGCCTTGAACCCTTTTTCCTTAACTCTTTGCTTGTCCTTTGGTTCTTCCCGCCTAAGGATGTCTGCAGCTCCACGCGCCAGACTCCTTACATGGAAGCCTGCGTGAAGACATCTTGTTCCTGCGATGCGTGAAGAGAACTCTTCTCGCAGCGCGCTAAGAATGCATGTTCTTCCCGCAATGCGCTAAGAATGTATGTTCTTCCCGCGATGCGCTTAGAATTCTAGTTCTTCACGCAGCACGCTAAGGATTTGTGATTCTTCCCGCAGTGCGCTAAGGATTGTTGTGCCAGCCTTCGCGCTCGCGCACTCAGCCTTCCCGCGCTTAACCCTTGTATCTTCTGTTTAATCTAGCCGTTTGCTTTTGTGATGTCTTATCTTCTGTGCTGTTGACCTAACCTATCTTATGTCTGAATAGTTACTTTCGGCGCAGCATGCGTACCAACCCCATTGGTTGGTAGAAAAAGTGACTGACATTATCTTTTGAGATCTGCTTTTGCCATGCTTGACCAGTACCTTTATCTGTCCTCTCCCATGCCTTTTTCTGAATCCTGTCAGCCTTTTTCTCTTTTTCCTTGCTGCCATATCTTTTGATATCTTTTGCTTTTGAAATCTTTTGCTTTTTGAGATCTTTTCCCCTTTTCTAGGGATTGTGTTCCCTAGGGTTTGCCTATAAATAATAGTAGTATTTTCTTAACACTTCACACACTACACTTATTATCTCTTCCTCCCTTTTTGCTCTCTGCCGTTGTCCTCCTGCCGCCCCCCTCTCTGCCTCCGTCTTCCTCCTTGTTCTTCCTGCTTTTCCGGTAATATATATTATATATAATAGTTTACTTATTAATTATGCTAACTTATAATCAAGACTTAAAACAAATCATTAAAACAACAATCTTATTTATAGGTTAACTTGTGCTTGTTTAAAGTTGGTTCTTGCTTTATCTTACACCGCATCGTTTATCAAGTGAGTAATCTCGTACCTAATCCCTTTTTGCTTTTAATGTTTTGGGATGTTCATGTGTTCATACAAACTTAGAGTCTTAAACTTGTTTATGAACTTTAGTCGCGCAGTATCCCATGTGTTGAGGACGTAGACTTGGCTGTTATTTGTATGTGTGGATCATTAACCGTCTTGTCGGTCTATTCCGCAGTTTTCATGGTACCATTAGATGAACACGGGAGAACATTCGTTTATGATTTTCTCTTTTGTATACACATGCACAGTTTGTCTTGTTTGTGAGCTCAATTGTGAGCACTGGCAGTCTTATGAATCTTAGAGTTGGTCCCAATCAGATTACACCCTTGTTGAAAACCAGACATACACATGTTGCGCGCAGATTTATGATTATCTATGTATTGTATCAAACTTGATTTCTCACCAACACGCAAGTGTTTGACGTTTATTTTAACACATGTTCAGGTTTGCAGTAGCTGTTTTGGAGCTTGTGGACACGTAGGACGTTTTCACTTTTGGACCTAGAATTAAAATGTATCAAGACAAGTTAATGTTGTTTGAATGTTATAATTTATAATATATTGATTTATGTTTGATTTATGTTCTTTATTTTCCCCGCTGCGCTGTGCGCGATAAAATGTGTATTAATAAATATTGACACCAATAGTGTCGCGAGTAATGAAGCAATATGTGGCGCCCCGATGTATAATCCGCCTTTGGTCGGGGTGTTACACTATGCCTCTGTATTTAGAGCAGGCAAAGAAGCTCGCCGAGCAATTTGACTTCTTCAGAATCATACATATTCCGCGCAGTGAAAACAAGTCCGCCGACGCGCTGAGCAAGATGGCATCAACCAGCTTCGATCACTTTGGCAAAGATGTCAGGGTGGAAGTAATGAGCAACCCGTCGGTGGGAGCGAAGTCTGTCCTTGTAATTCATACGACACCTTCATCATGGATAACTCCATTAATGGAATTCTTGAAGGAGGGAAAGGTACCGGACGATCGCGCACAGGCGAGGAAGATAAGACACAAGTCGCAGAACTACGAACTGCTTGATGGTACGTTATATCGACGCTCTTATCTTGGACCGCTCATGAAATGCCTGGATGCCGAGGAAGCAAGCTATGTGATCAGAGAGATACACGAAGGAATCTGTGGAATACATGCTGGCCCGCGCATGGTGGTTGCCAAGGCAATGAACGTAGGTTACTATTGGCTAGGCATGTACTTGGACGCGTTAAAAGAGATCCAAAAATGCAAAGCGTGTCAGAGCTATGCGCCAAACACCATGCGGCCAAAGAACAACTTGATTCCGGTGACCTCCGCATGGCCTTTCCACAAATGGGCAATCGATATTGTGGGTCCCTTACCACAAGCGCAAGGGTGAGTAAAGTTTTTGGTAGTGGCAGTAGACTATTTCACAAAATGGGTTGAAGCCAAGCCACTAGCAAAAATCACAGCCGAGGCAATGAAGCAGTTCATTTGGAGCCACATCATATGCCGTTTTGGCCTGCCAATGGAAATTGTGAGCGACAATGGCAAACAATTCACTGACAGGAAGATATCCAGTTGGCTCAAGGAATTGCGCATCAACCAAGTCTTCACTTCAGTATACCACCCTCAAGGGAATGGCCAAGTGGAGCGCGCGAACCAAAGCTTGCTGAATGGGCTGAAGAAAAGGTTGGAGGGAGAATCCCATTCATGGAACGCAGCACAGCTTAGAAAATGTTTCATGTAAAAATTGTCAAGTTTGTAATCAAGGCTTTTTAAGCCATTATGAATAATGATACGCGCTATTTTCTCTTAATGTGTGTTCTATTACCTTTTGCATACATGTTTCACACTTCCCTTTATTAATTTTGAGCAATATGACAACATTGTATTGACATCAAAACTAAAAATAAAACGAAGTAAAACATACATGCGCGAGCTCCAAGCTCAAACACGTTAACGAGTTTTAACTCTAAAACGTCAGGCCTTAGCCCAATAATATGAGCCTTAGCTCAGGGCCTTAGCCCAATAATATGAGCCTTAGCTCAAATTACTCACAACATTCATCCTACATGCTGCACAGCTAGACCATAAAAATACCTAAGCACAGCTAAGGCAAAGAGCATGCCAAAACATAGTTGTTAAGATCTCAGGTCGAGGTCGCGCATGAGATTGTAATGGATATCAGAGTAACACATACTGACACGTAAAGGCTAAAAAACTCATAATTCCCTATAATAAATGCGCGATAACGTCGCGCAAAAGAGGAATAATAAAATGCCAAAGCACGTGTCAACATATTCGGAATATTGCAAAATAACTTGAAATATGACAAGGACTGAGTAAAATAATTCCCTTACAACCTTGTTCAAGTTTCAATGTGCAAGCATATCTTATATTCAACAAGCAAACACACGCAATATAAAGAGATGAATTGGGAATGCGCAAGATGCGAATAAGGGGAAAACAAAATTTCATTCCAAAACACAGAAGTTTACAAATTTACAAAATGATGAGATAAAAACTACAAACAAAAAAAAAAAAAAAGAAAAAAAAAAAAACATGAAGGGCTTCTCAGGTCTCTATATCAACATCAGCCTCTTCACCGTCCTCATCATTACCCCCTCCCTCAGCATCTGGCGCAGCCCGCTCCTCGTCATCTCCAAACTTACCATAATCAAGCTGTTCGTCTTGAATGGAGTCGTCTTCTATCACGATAGTGTCAGGAGTAGGTCCTTTGGCCACGCCAGAGCCGCTATCAGAGGCAGCATTGCCCGCGCCATCATCGCTACCACCAGCCCCTTCACACTCGTCAAGTAATTTCTTTAGCGCGCCGAGATCGGGCTGGTCAGCAAGCGCGACTATCTGCAAGTCACAAGGAAAAGTATGAGTACAAAAGACTAGGAAAATAAGTCAAGGTAAACTCATTAAGGTTAAAATACCTGCTCAAGGATGGGAATCGGAGTATTCAAATACTTCTCCCCCACCTCGGCCATGTCAGCGCAGACAACGTCGAGCTGATAAGGGTAGTCGGATGGGTTCTTCTTCAGCATGCTATATTCATAGCCATCCTTAAACCCTTCAGCTCGACCCACCAAGCGCGACGCAGCGTTGCAATCCATCACAAGGGTCTGAAACTCGTCTGAGTATTTCATCGCGTAAGCGCAACGAGTCACACCCTGTGAAACTAGCCATTGGCGATCCTGCGCGAGGGAAGAAACAGACGTCTCAAGAACAGGAATCTGAGAGTTTAACAACTCAACAGTTTCCTTGGTCTATTTTAGCTCTTCTCTGTCGGACGCTGCTGCCGCCAAGGCCTCATTCCTTTCCGCTCGCGCAGCATCGAGCTCTTCGCTGTTAGACGCTGCTGCCGCCAGGGCTTCATCCTTTTCTGCCCGCGCAGCTTCGAGTTCTTTCTTCAGGCGCGCAACCTCACTCTCTAATAAAGATTTGTCAGTGATAGCCTGCACAAGAGTTTGATCACGCGCCTCTGCCTCTAACTCCAAATCACGCTCTCGCCGCGCGTACCTGGCCGCATCCGCCTCTGCCGCCTGCAGCTTCTCCCGCGCAGCCTGCAGCTCCTGCCCGCGCTTCACAAAGGCAGCGTTGGCACTTGCTCGGTTCTCGCTAAGTTCTGCTTGGAGTTTCTCAGCTCTCTCTCGAGCGTCAGAAAGATTCCAAGCAGAAACCTTAGTCTCTTGCTTGGCCTCCATAAGAGCATCACGCACTTTTATATAATCATTGCAAAGCTCTTGGGAGGCAGCAAAGAACGCAGACCCAGCAAAAAGATGGTCGTTGAGCAAGTCCACTCGGGCGCGGTCCTCCTGAAACCTCCTTTCAGCCGGAGGCACAGAGTGAGCCCAGAAGTCTTCACACACACCCATGGACTGAAATGAGCTATCCTTAGTAATATTCCATCTCGGGCGGTATATGTGATCGGCTTCCTGCAAACACAAAGCAACGTTCTAGTCATCTAAACACTAATATGGAAGTCCGCACAGCGGAGCAAAACGAACTTATACCTGCGGAGAGCAAGCAGAAAAGTCAGCGCCAGCCCCACGAAAAGGCTGCGCCACGAAATCTCATGGCGCTACAGGGCTTGCGCGGCCGCCATCGGAATCTTCAAAATTGACCTCCTCATCATCCTCTGTAACAGGTCTTTTCTCCTGCGACTTGGAAAAATCAAAACCAGTCTCGCGAGGAGGGCTGCGCGCAGGAGGAGGTGAGGGAGGTCTCGACGCCGCTAGATCAGCGCGTAAAATAGTCTCCTGCTCCTTAGTAATCCCAATGAGAGGAGATTCAGTGCTTGTCGGAGCAGGAGCAGAACTAACGGCGCCGGCGCCGGCGCCAGCAGTGCCGCCAGCAGCTTGCGTGCCAGCTATAATTCCTATGAAAAAACCAATAAGGAGAAATGATTCATGACTTGATCCAAAGGAAAAAATCAGAAAATCAAAGCGCAATGAATACCTTAGCGCACCGCCGTCCGCGAATTGAGCATCGCCATAAAGTCCATTTTCCCCCTCTTCGAGGGTAGAACAATGGACTTCAAAGCAACCTTCGGCGCAGCCTCGGTACCTTGCTGTGCCTGAGGTTGAGCCACCAAAGTCGCCGGCTCTACAAACATTTGAGCGAGCAAAGATTCATTAATAACTCTATCGGAATCACGCTCATAAAACCACAAAATATAAACAAAGTATACCTGTTGGAGAAGAGGAAACAGCAGGCGCAGCGCCGCTTCCCTTGTCCGCCGCGCGAAGAGATGAGGTGGCGGCACCATACCTCGTGTGGACAGGAGGACTGCCCACACCTCGAGGCAAAGAAGACGAGGAAAACTTGGAGGTAAACCCCTTGGTTTTCTCAAGTCCCTTCGCTTGAGTAGGAGGATCCTGAGCAACAGGGGCATCATTTTTCTTCTGTTTTTTACTGGCCCCTGCGCCAGTTTTGCCTTTAGCTTTGCGCTTGAGTTGTGGCGCCTCAGCTTCTTCCTCCACCTCTTCTTCCGCGAGCTCCAGCTCATAGTTCTCGAGCGCATCTACAATACGTGCAACAGAAATGTTAACCAAATTTGGTATTCTAAAGGCATAAGCATAAGTACAAAGGCTTACCAGGCGCATCGCTGTCAAAGCAAAATCCCAAATCAACAGGGATGAACATATCATCGAAGCGATCGGGGAAAGCAACTTCCCCAGCGCCCAGCGCGACAGAGCCACCCTCCATATGCTCATCATAGGCGGCGTGGACGTATTCCTTGCTTACTGCATAATACAAGACAAATGATATCAGCAAAACGAATTATATTCGCGCAGAAATAATGCAATGAGCTAATAACTCACCTAAGCCATCAACTTGAATGACAGGCTCAGTCGCGCTGTCGGTCCACCTCTTGCTCATACCAACCCCCACCAGCGCCTCCTCGCAAATATTCTTGGCGGGGGATGGTTCAGCAATTAACTTGTTAACCCACGTGCCCGTGGGGTTCTTAAGAACATTCTCATCCGCAGGCGCAGAAGTGATCGCGCGCATGGTCATGCGGATGGGAATCACACCAGCCTTAATATAAAAAAATTTCTCAGACCAGTCATGAAGGCTTTTGAAGGAAACAGTGCAGCACTTAACCTTCTGACTGCGAGGTATGAATGAGAACCAAGAATCTTGGATTTTTGGCTTGTAAAAATATTGAAAGCGCCGAGGGGTGGGCTCCTCGCGCTGAGCTTTGCACATGAACTCAAAATGAGTCATGCGCACTAGTCCACAAGGATGGACTTGGGATATGTGAATCCCATGAAACTGAAGCAGCGCACCCATAAACCTTGTCATCGGGAGACGAAGGTTACAGTGAGTGAAAAAGTGACAGTATAAGGAGATATAGCCGGTGGGCGGATCTGCCGCCGTTTGCCCGGCCGCCGGGAGCAGACAGCCGTACTCAGGGAGAAAACCCTGAGAGGTGATGAGACTGTCGAAATCAGACTGTTTCAGTTTGCAGGGAATCTCATCCCATCTCTTCACTGTTTTGCTCTTCCCCACCTCCTCCGACGAGGCCTCGGCAGCCCGTTTTCCCTTGTCGGTCTTCTTCAAAGTGGACATAACTAATGATTTTACAAGGCGTTTGTTGGGGGAAATTGTGGTGTCTGGGTTATCAGACATACAACTGTGAATCAAACAGCGGTTACTTCAAGAACGGAAATCTGGAAGCAAAAGACAAAGGCTCTTAATCGGAATGAAAATTGAAGAAGAAAGAGCTCTGAAATAACAATGAAGATGAAGAATAACAACTCAAAAGGCTTGCTTTTATAGGCCCAGGAGAGAGAAAGAAACAGGTATCGATCAGAGTTCACGCGCCCCCACTCGCAGGTGCAGGCCAACACGAGCGCGACACGTGTTCCTGACACTGTGTGAGGAGACATGAAAGGCAACTGTAGCACCTCGAGCACACGAAAAGTCTGACACATGTCTCCATCTCTGACGCATGTCAGCACCAACCAACCACGTGCATGGACGATTCATTTCAACCAAAAGGATAGAATTTCGCGCAACGCACATATGAGAAACAAAAAAGAAAAGACAAACCCTATTAAAAGAGCAAACTATTAAGTCTAATATATATCTTACCTCGCTCGCGCGAGACAAGACACACATTAGACTGGGGGGGCTTGAAGAGGTATGCACCCGCCTTAACATCGAGCGGGGCGGGTCAACCCACAAGAAATAGACAAGAGGCTTGAAATCAGGATGTCATGAAGGCACAAAGCCAAAACCTATGCGCATGGCGCATATCACATATGCTCACGCATCACATATGCTCACGCGTATCACGTATGCTCACGCACCATATATGCTCACGCATATCACATCTGCGCGTGGCGCATCTGCGCGTGGCGCATATCACATGCTCACGCATCATATATGCTCACGCATATCACATCTGCGCGTGGCGCATCTGCGCGTGGCGCATATCACATATGCTCACGCATATTACATATGCTTGCGCATATCATATCTGCGCATGAAACATCTGCGCGTGAGAATAAAGAGAAGACTTCGCGCATCCCCAGGATAGGCGCATATCACACATGCACATAATCAACCTCGTCCTTATCCAAATCAGGATAAGGACAACCCTGATTGTGCTCATCAGACAACCTTCCAGAAGGTATCATTTAAGGAATAAAGAATATGCTGATGTTGACAGCTGCCAATGAAAGGTGGACAACTCAGCAAAACCCATGTGCTACCACGTGATTGCACATGAGTCAGGTGAAATACCTTGGTCAGAGAATAATCAATGAAAGAGCACCAGGTGTCCTAAGGACACGTGGCGCGAAGCAATAGGAGGAGGCCAAAAAGGCCATAATGGGATCTGAGCCCAATCATTGGAAACCCTAACACTATAAATACCACGCCACCTCCACAATGGGAGGTAAGCAAGAAAATACACTCTAAATCCTTACTCACTCTCAGATTATTATTATTCTCCTACAATCTCTTATTCTCACACCGGAGGGTTACCCCAAAGAGGACCCCTCTGTCCCTTTCTGAGGGGTAAGTTCACGGTGCTGCTCGTTTTGTAGGTGGAAGAATTCATACTCCGGAGAACCATCGGTGATATAGCATACTCATACCCGAGGAAAGTTGATCGTCTACTAGCGAGTCGATCCACGTTTCTTCAGTTAGTATACATGAATGCGGTGTGAATTGTTGCTGGATATTATGTGCTATGTTTGAGATTGCTAGAATTTAACTTTTTACTCTATAAAATTGTAGTGATGAAAAGTAAATTGGGTTTCTATTTAAGAAACGCAGTATCTTCCATTTCCCCACATGTGGGATAAACCAAATTTGAGATACCAATATTCCTCTAAACCAAGGCGATTAATACTGGTAATCTTTCCAACTTGGCTCTCCAACATAAAATAAAAACATTACTTGGGAATCAATTATTACCATTTTGAACACAGCAATAACATTAATTTTAAAATGTACATATAAATTGCTTTATACAATATATAGATATATAAAATGGCAGTTTTGAGTTTTTGCGGCTTAAATCATTGATAAAAAGGATTGCGGTTTTTGAAAGCTGGAAATCGAGTCATTACACCATTTTTTTAAAAAAAATTTATCAAACGTTTCTCTTTCAACTGCACAAAAAATCATAAATCCATAACATGAAGCAGGCTAGGTGAGTTGGAGATAATTAATCATAAAAAACTTCAAAATGAAGTAGGAAAAATATTGTCTGTTCTGGAGTATTAAAATTGAGTAAAAGTTACACGTTGCACAACTGACCTTGTGTCGAGTACTGTCACCTTCCGCAGACGTTTGTTCTTTCTTGATATTTTGTTACCTATGTGCTCGATGCGGCCGATGTAATCTGCATTTATTTTTCATGAGCGTCATCACTGATGTGTAGGCCAGGTGACATATTAGTAGGATAGTTCATAATACCTGTTAATGGTTTAATCTCCGTGCTTGCTGCTGGGTTTTTTGGATCATGGATTCTTTTAGTTAATGATGCGTATGGTGTGAAGTTGTAATAAAAGGTTGGGATGCTAGTGTCATTTATTGGGGTGAAGGTTGCCTTGAGACCAAATTTGATTGATGCATCATGTGGGACAACTCTCATTTGCCTCCTTGCTTAAGTTGGAATGTATTTGGACACAACATAGCAACATTGAACTTTTATGAGCTGATCGAAGTGACTCTGGTGGTTTGAGTTTGTAATGGCTTCGATGGCGTCACCCTGAAAGTTGTTAATATGTGCTAATGTGTTGGATAATGTTTTATTAATTAAGGATGCGGTGATTCATTACTGTACATGGGCATCTACAAAGATGTAGCTAAGTTCTTCTTTCTTGTTGTGCCAAATCCACTTTTTCAAAACTCGGATGTGTATTTCCTTAGATGGTGAGTTGGCTGCAATTTCACTGATTTGGCCTACTGATGATGACTTGCATATGAATGTTAGTTAATCATTGCATTTTAAAATTGTTTCTAAAAGAAAGGATTTTATACATGTTATATATAACAAACAACCTAATAGTATAAAGTACAAAATGAGTTAAAAGATCTTGAAATAAGAGTGTGATGGTTGGTATATTATGACTTGATCTTCTTGAAAAAGATAGTGGGAAAATAGAAGCAAATTAGGGCAGGGGTGTCGCTTTTAACTGAAACTTGAATAGCAAACTCAACATGATTCAACACGAACCCGTTTAAGATTGAACCTGAACAACCCGGACTTTACCTAAGTTTAATCGGGTTAACCCGAATTTATGTTAAAAAGATTGTCATTTATAGGCATACATATATAATCAATCAAAAGCCCATTTTTCTTTCTATACTTGTTTGTTTTTCTGTTTTTTTATGTATATATGATTTTGTTATGTGAATATGACGATCTGACACTTGTTTTTTACTTTGGCTTTGGTCTTTATTAAATTTGGCATTTTTTTATATTTAACATTTTATGCTTATTACCTAATAAATACATGCTAATTGAAATGAGTAATCAAATGTTACCTTGTTCTTTCTAACTTTATTTGTTTAAATAATTAAACATTATTTTGATTAATGTGGTTAAAGAAAATCATTACGCACTTGGCTTTTTTTTATTTACAATTATGGATGTCCTTAGATGTTGATGACAATTTTCATTATTATCACCATATAGTTGTTAATGACAACTAATATTTTCTTAACAACCAGTGAATTTACTCTTCTCTCACAATTAGCTATTATTCTACTGCTATAGGTTTCACCACCCTTGCAACACTGTGTATATCTAGGATAGACATTTTCTTAAAAGGTATGAGATGTTAAAGCCAAAGAAATTGATAAGTGTGGGTCCAAAACAGTATAAAAGCTAAGCTAGCGCGCTACAAAAAGTAATAAAAAAGGGCAGACAAATGTGCAAAGTAACCTAAAAGCTAAACATCTAGTAAATAGAAAAAAACACATGCGAATGTTAAAGAGTATGTAAACACACATAACACGCCAATAAAGACCAAACCATTAACGAAAGAAACTGTAAGTAACAATTACCTCGACGACGACGAACTCATAATGCAAGCAGCTTTCCAACACACGAACCAACTGCAGTAACAACAATTTAATTTAAAGATGCAATGAAAATAAACAACAAAATTGTCTTTATATTATACATTTTTCAAAATAAAAATTAGTATCAGACCCACTTACATAACAATCTACTGTACATATTGCAGGGAAAATGGCAAAACCTTTAAACGGTTAATTAATCAAATAATGAATTTGAACCTTGCAAATGAGGTCTACATTAATGTCCAAAGCTTGGGCTTAAACCTATATTTTTCCTTTCGTTATTGTTGTTCTATAGATGAAGAAATGCATATAGTAGAAAGCTTACAACTAACTAATCTGTAATAATGCTACTGGTAAACATGGCTCATTAGCAATACAACTATTTTGACTCATAAGCTAACAGAAATAAGAAACTTGTATTGAACTATTATAAAGTAATAATCGTTATTTGACAAAAGAAGCTAAAGCATAGGTAAAATAAAAGAAACGAACATAAACAGACCACCTAATGTAGAAGCCAAAGCATAGGTGACCGCTTAATGTAAGAAATGCAGCAACACAGCAAGAAACTGTGAGTATTTAACTCCCTTAAGCACCAAAGTAAATGTATTGTCTAACATAGCCATAATTTTAAATAAACGACAAATGTCTTCAACTCTTTTATTCTCAAAGAATATATATGGCAAATACAATTATGTAGGTTACTGATCTACCTAAAGCTTTTAACCTAATTTGGCCAATTAACCCAAAACACAAAACTTCCAGCACCAACGTTTGAAAATAATAAGAAACTGTAACCTAATCGACCACATACTGTACGAAACGCAGCAAGAGTACAACAAATGATAGCCTACTTTACTCAATTAAGTAAGAAAGAGAACAGATAACCAGAAAGTACTCACCGGAGCAGACACAAAACCCCAAACCAAATGCAATTGAACCTGAAAAAACCAAACAAATGTTAGCGGTGTGAAGAAAATGGAGCAACAATTGAGGAAGATGTTATTTTATTATGCAAAAGCACAACGAAACCAGAAACCAAGCACCAAAAAATACCCACATGCAATTACAATTGATAATGAAGGCAGATGACATACTGTCACGGAGCACTTCAAACTCTTGTAACTCACTCTTGAAATATTTAGAACAGTACCATTATGTGTCTACCTGCTACTTTCAAATTAATAATGATATAATTGTAAATGCTATTAGTTCATGCATTAATTTGTTGTCTATTTTATTCTCTCAGCTTTTTAAATATTAGAACTTAGGGGGTGTTTGGTAGAGGGAATTGAGGGGTGAGAAATGGAATTGGAAAGAATTCTCTTGTTTGTTTATGAAAGAAAGAGGTGAGAAATGGAAATAAACCATTTCCATTTCTCTGATTTTGTTTCTCTAACAAAAGCGGAGAATTGGATTTCTCTACGTTCATTTCTCCCATTTTCCTCCTTTTCCTTTCAAACTCCTTCTTCTGCAAATGAAAGGCTCTCTCGACGTTCATCTCTTCCGATGACGGTCGTTGCCGGCTTCCATTTTTGAATCCTAGGCAACAGAGATGACGGAGGTAAGATGGTGATGTTTCATTGGACTTCTAAATCTGCTTTCTCCATCGATGATGGCCGTTGCCGGGTTTCATTTTGGAGCTCTAATCAACGGCGGTGGTGGTCTCAGGTAAGCAGTTAGGTTATTTGGCGTAAGCACCAATGGCCGACGGCGTAAGCACCTACCAGAGCGGCGGCGGAGCCGGCGGAAAGCTCCGGAAGAAACCTAGCCGCCGTAGTTCTCACGCCACGCCGTACGATCGACCTTCAACCGCAATCAGAAACAATAATAATAATAATAACAATAATAATAATAACCCTAGCTTGTTAGCAAAGCTTGTGGACCCTGCGTCTCGGCTGTTATACGCCGGTGCTGATAGGTTATTTGGCGTGTTTCGTAAGCGGCTTAATTCTCAACCTGTACAGCGTCTGACAGGTTAAAAGCTTTTTTTTGTTAGGTTAGGGGTTAATTGAATTTGGATGTGGAATTAGGTTAATTGATTT
This sequence comes from Bidens hawaiensis, assembly GCF_021521415.1. Taxonomy (NCBI): domain Eukaryota; kingdom Viridiplantae; phylum Streptophyta; class Magnoliopsida; order Asterales; family Asteraceae; genus Bidens; species Bidens hawaiensis. The sequence goes on from NW_027495667.1 coordinate 16,944, forward strand.
CGTGTATTGTTTATGTTGATTGTGTCTATTTGCTTAAGAAGCTAGGGTTTGTTTGACTGTATTTGTTAATACCTTGTAAAAGTGCTTATTTTTAGTGCCAGTTGATAATAGTTATATTATTATGGTGGATTGTTTTGCTATTGTTTGTTACAATGGCTTATATTTGGTTAGGTTTTAAGAAAAGGTGTGTTTTTAATTATATAGGGTATACATTTACATTTGAGTGGGCCTAGTTTTGCTATTGAATTGATGAAATTTTCATAGTGTTTGCCAGGTTAAAAGCTTTTCTTGATTAATAGGGTATTTATATTATGTGGAGGAATTAGGTTAATTGATTTTTGTGTACGACTGTTGTTGGAATTAGATGTGGTTTTGTATGGTTTATTGGTTGTTTATGTTGATATGCTTAGGGTTTGTCTGACTGTATCTGCTACCTTGTAAAAGAGCATATTTTTGGTGCCACTTTATAGTAATTCTATCATCATGGTGGATTGCATGTTTACATTGGCTTATGTTTGTTTTGGTTTCAGAAAGGCCTGTATTAATTGTAGGGGTGTGCATTTAGATTTGAGTGGGGCTTAGTTGAGCTGCTATTTGATTAAAGCTTTAGTGGGGATTTGTTTCATGGATGAGAATTGGGAATAGTTTTTCTGTTAATACTAAGTTTGTTGTTATGTTTGTGAATGTTCTTTGAAATCACCAGGGGTATGTACTATGTAGGCCTCTGTAGATGCGATAATGGAATGTGCTACATACAATCATACATCTTATATCTTGTTGCTCAGTTTTTGTTTCACTTATGTTTATACCTCACAGCATAAATGATGGTTGTCTGGTTTTATTTTGTGCTCATTATGTTCATCTTTGTAAGCTTGTCATTGAGTCAAAAGCGACAGACGTGTAAATTAAGTTGATATAGAAACATAGGTTTTCAATAAATTTGGTTTTAAGAAAAGGCATATGTATGTATATATATTCTAACCAAATCATGCTTGACTATCATAACGAAAGACCTTTTATTTTTTTATTTCACTTTTGTTAGAGCAGCTAATTAAGTATCTAGCTTACAGGACTATTTATGAGTGTGACTGTTTTGTGTTGACTTGAAATGATAATAAAGGAGAATGATTAAAAATGTTGATATCATTATTGATTTGGTAATTGCTAAGCCAATAAATTCATAACCCATAGTAGAGGTCACATCGTTGGGGGATATAACATCTAAGTTATATGGACTTCATTGTTGTTTGAAATTTTAACTGAAATAGAGCAGGGTCATTAATCAAAAAGCTGACATTATTTCTATTCACGTTGCAGAAGTTTTTAAAATATGTATTACTATGGGTCATAAAGTATGCATCAGTCACTAAGATTAGACAAATTTTAATTATAGTGTTAGAATATTTACTGTGGGCAACCAATCAAGTTTTTATCATTATGATATTTGATAAGTGGTTTGATACTTTCCCGCTACCTGTTTTTTTAAATACATATATATATTTTTTAATTCTTTTTACGTTCCTCACTATGACTTTATTGTGATCAGGGACTAATGAAGAACCAAGGAATGGATCTCAGGATGCAGTTCTAAATGTAAGTTTATTATTTTTCTAATACATTTTTTCTTCCCAAAAGTTACTTTTGCTTTGTTGTTAATAGATACTCTTTTCATCATCATAATCTTTATATGTGTTTTTGGCAGTCTGCATTAAAGAATTCTGCTGTAGTAGTTGAACCTAGCACCAATGAAGGTGCACCTGAGATATTAGATCTTGAGAATATGCTTAGACAGAAGACTTTTACCAGGTTAGTTTTGTTGTTTTTGGGCCAGTTACAAAACATTGCTATGATCTGTTCTAGGGTCTAACATACAACAACAGTAGGAAATAAACTGAAGTAAGCTTACGAGAATTGCATACTTGTGCAGATCTGAAATTGAGCGTTTGACCGCATTGCGGCATTAAAAAACAACAGAGTCGAATGTTGTTGAAGCGGATAAAGCGAAGTTTCCCAGCACATCATATTATGTTTCAAAACCTGATGCATTCACAAGTGGCACATTGATCAAACATGTAGAAGAGAGGGAGATTGTGAACTTTGATGCTGCAATTTCTACACCTGTTGTCAATTCAAGAGTAAGTTGTATTATTTTGCTTGTGGTTATTTGTTTTAGTTTTGAAACTTCATCTGTAATTGGATCATCATAGGCCTTTGAAGATGATGTGGCTTCACCTGCTGAGCTGGCAAAGGCCTATATGGGGACTAGGCCTACAAAACTATCGCCAATAACCCCAAGGTCAAACAGCCATGTACCAAGACAAGATTTAGTGTTGCTTAATAACACAAACACTTTTCTCAAAACACCTACCACATCACATACACCAAAGACTGCAGTTGCTACCAAGGCTTATGAAAATGGTTCAACAACCTTTAGATCTCGAGGCAGATCTGCTTTATACAATATGCCACGCACACCGTATTATAGAGGTCCTTCAACTTTAAGTCAAAAGATTAGATGAACCTAAAGCCTAATCTTCTTTGACCTTGTGTAGTTGTGTTATGATATCCTTTTGACCTTTTATTATTTCGCTTGATTTTAGGGTGTGGCTTCACCATCTGCTTGGGAACATGAAGGGTCAATTGGATCAAGCAGAATGGTATCTGTTTACTTGATGTACTATTGTTTTAAAAGTTAAAACTTAAACGTTACACCAAATATAGGGATCTAAATGGGTTTGAGACTTTGAGTTAGCTTTGATTCAAATGAAACCTATCTCACAAAAGACTTTTTTGCACAGGTTGGCATGAAAGTGAAAAAATAATGAGATAGCCAATGACATCCAAGTAGTACAGGAGAGGAAATCCTTTGGTCGATAGGGACTCTTTTAGCATGCAAAAAAAGCATTAGCATGGGTTATAAACTCTTCTAGTGTTTACTTGAAATTCATTGTGTAACAACTGATATTGTGAGTTATGATAAAAACGGTTCAAAGCAGCTCATTTGATTGGTAAAGATGTGGATCTAGGACGTTCTTTTCTTGCGTTGACAATAGAAGAGAAAATTGAGATGGTCGAGTTGTATACCGATGGTTCAATGGGATAGTTGTGTATGGTTGAAGTATGTTTTGTATGTGAATTGGTTTTAACTATGGTTGATGTTTTTTGCTTAAAAACTATGTTTTGTATGTGAATTGGTTTGATCAATGCATATTTTGGTTGGAATTTATGCATCTTTTTATATGTTTTTTATTTTTTAATAAATATTTGTTATGAAAAAAATACTTGTGCTAATGATAAAGTTGATATAATTCTCTGTTTATTTTCTATGTACAAAACAAGAGAAATGATTATCAGCTATATTTCTCTACTGAAATCTCTGTACTACCAAACAGAACAGTCAATTCTCATTCTCCAGACCAATTCTCTTTCTCTGCAATTCCATTTCTCTATTCCATTTCTCTACAATTCCATTCTCTGTACCAAACACCCCCTAAAAGGAAAAGAGAATTTTCTCTAGCTAAACATGTTTAGAGATCACTTAAATCCTTGACCGATTATGTGAAGACACGAGCGTTTGTACCGTTGTTAAACTGAAGTATGACCACTTCTAAAAGAGTCAACGGCTTTAAAGTTTAAACATCTTAAATTGCTCTCTGAAAAGCATTTATTTATGTGTTTATTTTGCCTTCGTTCGCTAACTTATAATTTATTGGTTATTTAATTATTAATTATGTCAAAATATTAAAATTATGCATTATCTTATTACCTCAATTGTTATCTTAGGCTATGCGTTGTGAGTAAAGAGGGGTGTGGTGCCATTCACACTTAACAACGTCCACGTGACATCCCGTGATAGCAATTGTGGAAAGTTTAACACGCGGCCTTACACTCTGCTTAATATATGTTTGAAATAGTTATTTGATTAATTCTAATAAATATTAGAATTTATATCTAAATAAACAATAATTTATGCAAGTGTTGATTAGTTGCTTGTTAGAATTTGAAGTTTATTTGAACGAAGTTTTTTCTTTGCCATTCTATTATTAGAAGTTTTTTTTTTATTTTTTATTATTTTTTATTTTTCTTAAGGTCCACATACATATGTACAGTAGTAACAGTACAAGAGCAGATAATTTTTATATTATTTTAGAATTAATGTAAAGGTATAGTTTTAGATTTATTTATTTATTTTAATTTATAGTTAATTGAGATGAATTATCGTAGATGTTGAATATATTTAAGCTTTGGATGTTAAAACTATTCCAGGTGATGTGGCAGACAAGTGCCCGTAAATTGTGGAGTCAGTGTTTTCTGGTCTCCACTGAATCACATGTAGATACGGTATAATAAATTGTTTAAAATCATTGATATGTTTAAAACATTAATTAAACTACGATTAAAAATATGAATTTTTGAAATGTGATCTAACCATACTGTAACATCTTTTTTCTTTAAGGCCAATTAGAGGTGGACAACAAAACCGGTTCCTGGAACCGGTTCGGTGGAACCGGTTCGGTGGAACCGAACCGGAACCGAACCGGTTCCTACCCGTTTTTCGTAGGAACCGGTTCGGTTCCGTTTCAACCCGACGATCCGGGACCGGTTTGACATTTTTGGAGGTGGACCGGGTAGGAACCGGAACCGGTTCTAGAACCGGTTCGGAACCGGTTCTAGCCGTTGGAGTAGTTCTAGCCGTTGGGAAACGGTTTTATGGCCGTTTTTTGACCGTTGGGGTCAAAAATGGCCGTTTTTTGGCTCCCCAAACACCCCACTACTAGTATAAATAGGTATTTGGTGTAATGGGTTCATCACAACACTCAAAACGCAAACCCGAACGCAAAAAAATACAAAAAAACGCTATTACAACGTTCTGAGTTCTCTAATCTCTTGTTTTCTCTTCTTCTATATTCATATTTGTTGTTATGGCTGCCTCACAATCATCGGTTGGTCAAGGTTCCACCGCCGGACCAAGTTTCGTTCGTATTGTACCTCATAATCGTAATCAAGAGATTTGGTGCAATTGGGATTTGGTTGAATTGAGTGACCATTCATTGAAGGCTCGGTGCAAGTTTTGTGGGATATATTTAAGCCCACTTTCGAATTCAAATTTGAAGAAACACATCGAAAGACCGTATTGCAGGGCGTTGAAACAGAACGTCGAGTCGCAACAAACGCAAATGGATAGTGAAGGCGGAATATTTACATACCAAAATGATCGAGTTCAAGATCGTATGGCGAAGTTTGTGATTCAAGAAGCTTTGCCGTTTAGCCACTTCGACAACCCTCGCTTAACCGCCATGATTCGAGATACGCTTCAACCACAATACACTCACGTAAGTCGTCATACTCTTAAACGTTATTGTTTAAAATTGTGGAAGAAGGCCAAAGAGGTACTAATTGCATATTTTGAAAATATAAATACGGGAATAAACTTAACTAGTGATGTTTGGTCGGCTCCACATGGTCTACCCGAATCTTATCTTTGTGTCACCGCTCATTGGGTAGACCCGTCATCGTGGGAAATGATGAAACGCACCATTGCTTTAGAACTCTTTGAGTATCCACATACGGGAGATAATTTGTTTGAAATTTTAGATTATGTTATAAAAACTTATAAACTAGAAAATAAAATATTTTCAATTGCATTTGATAACGCGTCGAATAATACATCGGCGGTTGATAAATTAAAATTAAAATATACGCCGATTTGCAATGGAATATTTTTTCACTCAAGGTGTGTTGCACATATCATTAATTTAATCGTGCAAGACGGACTTGCTTCGGATGAGGTTACATCGGTTATAAACGATTTTAGAGTAATGCTATATGAAGTTTTTAAGAAAAGTAAAAAAAGACAAATGGATTATAGAAAATTTTGTAAAGATACGGGAAGAAAAGCTTTGGGAGCTAATTGGGATGTACCTCATCGATGGAATTCCACTTGCATAATGTTTCAAAGTGCTTTGAAACAAAGAGAAACTTTACAAATGTTTCATTCTAGTCTTGCCGAGAATGATTTGGCAATCCCCTTTTCAAATGAGAAATGGGAAATTATCAATGACTTATCGACTTTTCTTGAAGTTTTTAAAACATCAACTACGAAACTATCGGGAACGTATTATCCGACAAGTCCCTTGGTTCTTTCGGAGTTATTTTTAATCGTTAACAATCTTAAAGAATTTGAAAACAAAAGTCCAATGTTTTCAAACATCATATTACCAATGAAGTTTAAATTAAAAAAATACTTTCTTGAATTGCCACCGATTTTTACTTGCGCCGCCGCTTTAAACCCAATGTTAAATGTTACGGGGGTTGAATGTGTGATAGACGAAATTTTTTCAGTCTTAGATATGCATGAAGTTGACCCAAACTTTTCAACAGAGGCACAAAATGATTTTAACTTGAATTTTAAATTTATGTATGACTTTTATATAAATAAATATGGGTCAAACATACACATGCCTACGCCAGGGGGGTCTTCATCAAGTTCAAGTGCTACTAGAGTACGAGACCCCATGATTAGCCTTATGAACACCGTTCGCAACGTAACGGCTAAAAAACAAAGGGGTAACACCCCTTCAAGCGAACTAGGAAGGTATAGTGCATATGATTTCTCTACCGGTTTATCCGAAGAGGAATATGGCACTTTTGATGTTTTGGCTTGGTGGAAGGTAAAGGAAACCGAGTTTCCGATTCTTGCCATCATGGCCCGTGATTTACTAACCGCCCAAGCTTCTACGGTAGCTTCGGAATCTGCTTTTTCTCTTAGTGGTAGGGTAATATCAGTGAGAAGAACAAGACTGAATTCGGAGTCGGTGGAGATGTGCATTTGCTTGAAGGATCACTTGGACTCAATCGATCGTGTTCAACACGTAACCACTCTGGAAGACGAAACACCACTTGATGTTCGAGTGCACGACGAACAAGAAGGCGTTTCTACAAGTAATTCTGATGAATAAGTCGCCACTCAATAATTACGACGAACAAGAAGGCTTTTCTAGAAATAATATGTCACAACTTTATATTTATAAGTTTAATGTTTTGTTAGTTTGTTTTTGAATATTTTAAAACATGTAACCTTTTTTTTTGAACTTCTTAAAGTAAATAAAATGAATTTTATGTTAATTGTTTTTTTTATTTAACATGTTATACAAATACGAATCGTATAACACCGCTCTTGATTATAATTCAGCATTTGACTTGCGTAAGCCAAAAGACTATAATACATAGCAAACTCAACAAATGTAACACGATACAGATTTAAGTTCACCATTACACGATACACGATACAGACTAATCAATTCAAACACGCTGACACTCATAGCATTAAGTTCAATATGTTGTTTACCATTGCTCTGTGGGTGAACAACAAAAGTAGCATGAGCCTCTTCAGAAATCAGAAGAACACAAATCATCACCTACACAAGCAGCGGAAACGAAAAACGAAAAAAAAAATAATATTTTACACTGTAACCGGTTGGAACCGGTTACAGTGTAAGAACCGGTTTAGGAACCGGTCAGAACCGGTTCCACCGGTTCCGGGTCCGAGGGTTGGGGAACCGGTTCGGTTCCCTAACCGGTTCGACCATGGAACCGGTTTAAACAGTGATGTTGACTAATGGAACCGGTTCCGGTTCCTTTGACCAACCCGATTTGATCACCTATAAGGCCAATTATATCATGCTGTAACATCTAGCCCTCATATTAATCAATATTGTTTTATTTGCTGCTTACAAAGAGTTCATATATTTGCTTTAAGGTGGAAACTCCCCATATGATCACCATGGAGTTCTTGTTCCACATCCATTGCGATCAAAACGCATTGGTGATATTTGAGACATGACATTATGATCTAGAAATTAGATGTCACACCTATAGCCATACTAGAAATTAGAGCTGATTATTCATGATATGACCTAACACAACGTTAAACAAGCTGGAGTTTCGTCTAAATAGGCTTGAGTCATAAATTGGTCAACGCATCGATGATATGAAAATATGTATAAACATGCCCTATCCCGCTTAGCGTGTTTATTACATATATGACATGTTTAACTTATCCCTTTGTTTTTCAAAGGCAACATTTGTATCGATTGATCATGTCTAAGCAACACGTTTTTTTTTTAAATGGATTGTTGTGCATACTATTAATGTTGCCCACATGACAAGTAAATTAGTAAATTTTTCAAACTAATAAAACAATCAGTGACAACATAAATTTGTGATTTCCAAATTGATCCTTAATCAAGTAATATGCACTGTCGGTTTTTATAGTATACTACTATACATTAACCAATTTTCATAGTTATCAAACCAAGTATGACAGAAACGTCTTGTCACACCACCATCAATTTTTTGAATGACTTCTTGGTTGACATGCTCAATCACGTATGCCTTTCTAATTCATCTCGTTGATTAAGGTGGTAAAAGGTAGTTGGTTTTTGATCGACGTGTTTTGATAGGAGATTATCAAAATAATTTGTTCAGGAGTTTTAGAAGATGAAGATCCTTGTTTCATTTTTCAGTTTTTTATCCATATTCCCTAATGCGGAAATTTATACCTAAATTAACAAACATGTTTCAAGCTAAAGTAATGATGCTGATAAACTAATCACTTAAAAATAAAGTAGCAAAGAATCAAATTATATACAGTAACATCCAAATAATCAATCATATATATAGGTTTTAAAACGAGCCAAATTTCCACCATAACTATTTATTCATTTGTTTGTTGAATAAATACTTTGGCCACGATAGATTTGAGTTAGGAGTGAAGAAAACCGGTTTGGGAACTGAGTTCGGGTTGTAAGCTGCAAGAAAGCCGCTCTGTAAACCAGGTTGATTGAAACCGGTTTGGACCGAACTGAAAGGGATGAAGTCGATTTAAGAATCCTACGTTGAAACCTTTTAAACCTAAACCGAACCATATGTAACTTGGTTTAAAAACCTAAACCGGTTTCAAACCGAACCGATCCTTTTTCTCTTATAAACCGATTTTCAAACCGATTTGGGCCTAGAAACTGATTTGGTGCACCTCTAGGCTCTAGTTTGAGAGGTATTTGGGCTGGTAGAAACGAGCCACAAGCCCACAATGGCACAAAGTTTGAAAAGTTGATCCGTGGGCTTACAAGTTACAATGCTGATCTTCAGTAGAGGTGCACAAATCGGGTTTTTCAAATACCCGGGTTCGGGTATGAAATCGGGTTCAGGTATGACCGGGTATTGAAAAATCGGGTATTGGTAATACCAGGGTCGGGTTCAGGTCCGGGAATTGCCTCTAAAAACCGTACCCTATGCATCGGGTTTAGGTCGGGTATGGAACCGGGTATTCTAAAGCTGGGTATTTGAATACCCTATTTTCGGGTATTGAAAAAACGCTTTTTTGGGCTTTTTTGGGTTTTTTTCGAGGTTTTTCTAGGGTATAGATTGGATTTTTTAAGGTGTTACAATTTTTAGGGGTATATTCGGGTATTTTTCAGGTATTTTTCGGGTAACTTCTGGTATAGATCGGGTATTTGATAAACCCTGTTTCGGGTATTGGAAAAACCCGGTTCCGGGTATGGAACCGGCTCCGGTTTTCGGGTATTACCGAGTATAAATCGGGTCCGGTTCCGGGTACGGGTTTTGGTACTGAAATGCATACCCTATCCGTACCCTACGCCTACGGGTAGGGTCGGGTCGGGTACGGGCTGGGTATTAAAAACCCGGGTATAAAAAAACCGGTTCCGGTATTTTTTCGGGTCCGGTTCCGGGTTCGGGTTTTTTTTTCACCTCTAATCGAGTAAAGAAACAAAAACTTTGAAGATAATCTGGTCTTCGGCGTGGGTTCAATTATGAGTAATCAACTAATCATAGTGGGCTTTTTTTTTTAATTTTCAAGCAAAAATTGTAGCCGAAAATAGGATTTCTTGTATAAATTCGGTAAAAAAAAATTGTAAAATATGCACACAAAAAAATAGCAAGCAAACGTGTATATCATTAAATAAAAGTAGTTACCTAAAAACAAAAAATGTATATATGCTTTAAAAATAAAACAATTATAAATAATATAACTTTAATGAATTACATAACGATATTTTTAAATTGCATGTTGCAACTAGCAAGACCGTCTAAATTAGCTAATGGTCAACCACGTTTATGTCTTTGCTCGACTTTTATACAAAATCTTTGTATATATAAATTAACGCTTCGACAATAAAGGCGGATAAAAAGTTTTGTAGAAGTCTTTGATGATTCGGTACTGAAAGTCAACTCTGAGCCGGTTGTAGAACATACTAATATATATGTATTTCACTTGAGCTAAGCCCGCTGCATTGGCTTGGTGATTTGTATGGATTTGTGGATAAACGGATCAATTATGATATTAAAGGCAGTGGACATGAAAAATTTAACACAGGACCAAAAATTAAAAGCCACACAACGTCTGTAAGTAAAGAATAAGACCTATTATTATAGCATATTTTAGTTATATACTACATATTAAATATGTTTGTTGGCCGTTCTAAAAGAAAAAAAAACACCGGTTGAAGACGATTAGCATCCATACAAAATATTTATCAAGTTGTTCAATACATACTCAATTTTAAGTTAAAGAAATTTCAGAAGTTCACAAACACTTGTATCTATCATTTTAATCGTAACATATAAAACGGTTATGTAACCACATAATTTACTTTCTATCTATCTATATACATGTAATTGCATAGTCCTCATTTTCCTATGGCTTCACTTCTTAGTTCTTACATAAACTGGCAAGAGTAATTTATGATTTTATGTTATTTTGAAGTTTAGTTGAAATGGGCCAGATCTCTTCTAGTTGGGCCTCTATTCAAATGGGCTGAATAGATAATGACTTTTTGGAAGTTAGTTTAGTAATTAATGGTGACAGAAACAGACGCACAAAGATTTTTGATTAGTTTAATGAAGATATAAAAGGTGTAGGAGAGTCCACGTCGCCCAAATACAGACCATAAGAACCTCGTACCCCCTTATATTTTTTTATGTTTTATTCTCTGGGCCCATCTCGTTATTTTCACTTTCACCAGGCCCACCAAACTATTTTACTTTTTTAATGTCGGGATACTAGACTGACTAGCCTAGTATAGACGTGCACAAAAAAACCGGTTCCGGAACCTAACTGGTGGAACCGAACCGGAACCGGTTCCAGTTCCAACCCGGTTGGTACAATACCCGGTTTGGGTATTTTTGTACCCGAAAATCGTACCCGGTTCTTCTATTTGTATGTCAGTATCAGTTCGAACCCGGTTCCTACCCGGTTCTTAATTGGAACCGGTTCGGTTCGTACCTGGAAAAACCGGTTCCGACGGGTTTTTTTTGAAAGGTCAAACAAAAGTCAAACAAGCCGTTGGAACCGGTTCCAACGGTAATATAGCCGTTGGAACCGGTTTTTTAGACACCAATTAGCCGTTGGAACCGGTTCCAACGGTAATATAGCCGTTGGAACCGGTTTTTGAGACAATAGATCCGTTGGAACCGGTTCCAACGGTAATATAGCCGTTGGAACCGGTTTTTGATGCCCAAACCTATATATAACTTGTTTCAGCCACTTGTTTTACCACCAAACTCAAAAACAAACTAAAATACTACTCCTTTAGCAAACCCGTTCCTTTACCCGACCATCCAACTAAATATTATTATGGCACCCATTAAAAAAACTAATAAGAAGGCTAAGAAGAGTGCTTTTGTTGCCCCCGTTCCTGTTACGGAGGACCCAAGGGTTGTTACGGTAGTCAACCATAACCGCAACCAAGACATATGGAAGAATTGGGATATGATTGTGGATGACGAAGGTTATCAAAAGGCTCGTTGCAAACTATGTGGTTCAATATTAAAGCACGATTCCAACTCTACTTTGAGAAAGCACATCGAGAAGCCATATTGCAAGGCGTTGAAAGGGATTGGCACGACCGATCAAATTGACTTGGGTAAAGATGGTACACTATTTCGTTACAACACGACTCAAGTTCAAGATAGAATGGCAAAGTTCGTTATTCAACGAGGTTTGCCGTTTAACTAATTTGATGACCCGGAGTTGACGTCGTTGATTCGCGAAACTCTACAACCGAGATACACACATGTAAGTCGTACTACCTTAAGACGTCATTGTATCAGGTTGTGGGAGTGTGCTAAAAAAGAGTTAATCGAGTCTTTTCATTCTTTAGAAGCCATGGTTAGTTTAACTACCGATGTTTTGGTCGGCACCACACGGGTTGCCCGAATCATACATATGTGTCACCGCTCATTGGGTTGATCCGGTGACATGGCAATTGATGAAACGCACCATCGCTTTTGAAAACTTCCCGTTCCCACATACCGCCGAAAAATTGTTTGAATTACTTGATGAAGTTATAACGACTTACAACTTGAGAAATAAAATATTTTCGATTTCGTTTGACAACGCTTCAAACAATACTAAAGCGGCTGAAAAATTTATCATTAAATATTCACCACCTTGTTTCTGAGATTTTTTTCATGTCTGATGTGTTGCACATATCATCAACTTGGTTGTTTAAATAGGTCTTGACAATGAAAACATTTGTGATGATTTAAAATACTTTAGACTTATGTTACAAGATGTCTTCAAAAGTGGTAAAAGAAGACATCTTGAATATAAGAACTATTGCAAGTCGGTTGAAAGAAAGTATTTGGGCCGAATTGGGACGTTCCAACCCGTTGGAACTCAACTTGTCATATGTTAAAGTGTGCTTTTGCCCAACGCCAAACTTTACAAGCTTTTCATAACAATCTTGTTGAAGAACGCGAGGCCGATATGTTTCCGGAAAGTGTTTGGGTCCAAGTCGGTTATTTGTTGGAGTATCTTGACGTGTTCAAAAAGTCAACAACAAAATTATCGGGAGTCTATTACCCTACTAGTTGTTGGGTTTTGCAAGAATTGTACTATATGTCTTGTGTTTTTAAAAGCTTTGCGGAGAAGAACAAGCTATTCGAAAATATTTGTTGCGGTGATGAAAGAAAAGTTCATAAAATATTTTGATAACATACCGCCGGTCTTTACTTGTGCCGCCGCATTAAACCCCTATTGGAATGTTAATGGGGTTGAAACAACGATTGAGGAAATATTCGACAACTTAGGTATGCACGAGATTGACCCGAAGTTGTCGACGGAAGCGAAGGACAAGTTCAACAAAAACCTTCAAGACCTTTATGACCATTATTTTCAAATGTATGGTCCAAGCACGAGATCGTCTTTTGTGAAAAAAACAACAACTAGTAGGCCGTGCAATGACCCACTTATAAACTTGATGAATGGGATTCGTGAATCGGCATCTAAGAGGCAAAGAGGATACACACCAAGTAGCGAACTTGGTCGATATAGTGGAGCAAACTATGTTGAGGGCGCAACGGTCGACGAAATTCGCAATATTGATTTGTTGGCTTGGTGGAAAGGTAAACAAAACGAGTTTCCCATTCTATCCGCCATGGCTCGTGATTTGCTTGCCGTACAAGCCTCAACGGTTGCTTCCGAATCGGTTTTTTCTCTTAGTGGGAGGGTGTTATCTATGCGAAGAACAAAACTAACTCCCGAGTCTCTAGAGGTTTGCATTTTCCTAAAGGACCATTTGGATGCGGTGGATCGTGTATAACACAAGACGAACTTTGAAGACGAAATACCAATAGAGCGTCATATTCATGATGAGGAGGCGGAGGACGGGGTTTCTTCCGATAACGAAGACGAGGGTGAAGACGAGAATGAAGACGAAGAAGAGTTGTAATTATTTGTTTTGGTAAAATTATTTGTAACTTGTTCAACTAATATTTAGTTTTGATTTGTTTTATTATAATTACTTTTGTTACTCATGATTAATTTTTGTTACTTTTTTAATAACGACGAACATTTTATTTATTTAAAAAATAACTATTACAAACATTATTAAAACATAAACGATACTAAACATAACAACTAAAACATAAAAAACAAAGTCCGTCGTTTTAATCCGGGAATACTTATTTTTGGGTTGTAGAGCCGGACGACTCTCCCACTTCCGTTTTTTTAGCTTCCAAACTTCTTTTCTCTCGACAATACTTATTCGTATGTTTTCGTAATGTCGAGTTGGACCCTGCTTTAAGAAACTTCGAGCAATGTTTGCAACGTGCCAACTCATGTGAGTCGGTCATGAGACACAAATCATAATGAACCCAAACATCGGGGCATCTTGTTGTTTCGATCACCATAACAACGTCATCATTAGTTGCCATTTGTTGTCGGTTTAAGGTTAATTGTGGTTTGGAGTGTGTTTTATAGTTTTGGAAGTGGTTTAACAAGTACACAAACAAACCTTGCTATTTAGAGTAAAAAAATAACCTATTTATAGTTAAAAAAACCGGTTCCAACGGTCAAAAACGGCTATATAGCCGTTGGAACCGGTTCCTAACGGCTATGATATTTAAATTTCAAAAAAACCGGTGGAACCGGTTTTTACGTAAAAACCGGTTCCGGTTCATATCCTACCCGGTTCTTAAAAGTTAGCATATCTGGGCATCGGTTCGGGTCGGGAACCGAACCGGTTCTTGATTGGAACCGGTGCCATTTTACAACCCGGTGTGAAAAAACGGTTTCGAACCGGTTCGGGTTTTCCTGTTGAACCCGATTTGTGCACCTCTAGCCTAGTAGTTGCAAGATTTTTTTATTGGACCAGACTTCTTATTTTACTCTGCTTTCTCTACCGACATGTTTATCCTTTTAATTATATATATATATATATATATATTAAAAGACAAATGCTAGTTATCTCACATAATTCACTATTTATGAAAAAAGTCAATTAATTTTTTACGTATGTTTATAGTATCTCAATTTTCAAAGTAGTTAGTTATAAATTAATGTCTTAATTCATTTTCAATTTGAATTTAGTGTTATTTTATGTCTTTTCATTGGACCAGACTTCTTATTTTACTCTGCTTTCTCTACCGACATGTTTATCCTTTTAATTATATATATATATATATTAAAAGACAAATGCTAGTTATCTCACATAATTCACTATTTATGAAAAAAGTCAATTAATTTTTTACATATGTTTATAGTATCTCAATTTTCAAAGTAGTTAGTTATAAATTAATGTCTTAATTCATTTTCAATTTGAATTTAGTGTTATTTTATGTCTTTTCATAGACATATTGATTTTTAACTCATTTTTATGTTTGTTTTTGCATTATTTCTTTCTATAATTAGTATTTGACATACTTTATTTTAAATTATTATGTTTCTTAAACTTTGAATAACCATTGCGACGTGCTTATTTATATTTACATTTCAGTATAAGTTTTGTGCGACATTGATCATAGTCAATGAAATAATATATTTTAACTTTTTTTCACAAGTAGCGTGCCTCTAAATTTCGAATACAAACACACACCAATGTTTCTACGTACGCTTCAATATAAATTTTAGTTAATATATAGCTCACCCAATGAGACAAATGGGTCAAATATAATATTTTCTCCTTCATGACAACTTAAGTTTGCATATATATATCCTTATTTCTATATAGCGTTTCGATATAAATTTTATTAAAACCAGACGAATCATAAATGTGCGTGCAAATTTTAGTAACTTTATGTTTTATCAACGTCCCATCACGACGCACGGATTAAAGTGTATCAACGCTCCTACCGCAACGGACGGGCCGTTTACTAGTTTTTATTAATAACTTAAATATGTATATATAAAAAAATTTATTAGTAACTTAAATATGCATACATATATATATATATATATATATATATATATATATATATATATATATATATATTTTGAACGACGAAAACCAACTAAACCCTTAGAAAGCTTTCAGAGATTTTGAACGACGAAAACCAACTAGTAGTGTTTCATCTAGTCTTAAACCTGGAAATATGACACATAAATGGAATTCAAGTCCGTGATATCAAACAGGAGAAACCTTTATACTATAAAAACATATATATTTATAAAGCTCCGTATATGACCTATTTGTATTTTTTTTTCTTGAAAATTTTATAGCAAAACAAGCGTAACCACTTAATTTATTAAATATATATAAAGACAAAAATGGCTTTTTTTATATATAAACTATTAAACTAATTTATCTTAAACAGAAATAGAATTTGTTAATTTTTTTCATCTTCTTGAATTATTAAACTGTGTTATAAAGCTTAAAATTTTCATGTTTCTTA
Source organism: Bidens hawaiensis (assembly GCF_021521415.1). Taxonomy (NCBI): domain Eukaryota; kingdom Viridiplantae; phylum Streptophyta; class Magnoliopsida; order Asterales; family Asteraceae; genus Bidens; species Bidens hawaiensis. The sequence continues at coordinate 33,138 of NW_027495667.1, forward strand.
TTCTAGCTTTGTTCTACCAATGTGTTTAGAAAAGAATCTATTGATATTATGATAGTTATGTGGAAATTATTATGGGGAAAAGGTGGTGAAGAAAAAGAAAGGGGGAGTTAAGCTTGCTTTCTTTCTTTTTTTTTTTTTTTTTTTTCTCTTTATAATGTAAATGATAAGGTTTAAAAGGTAATTTTAGATAAACATAGCATATAGTTAACATCTATTGATTCTAGAGAGGCAAAGATGAAAAAGACGACAGTTGAGTAAAAGCTGAGATCTTGTACATAATTTCTTAAAATAATAATCGAAAGTGAAAGTTCGACTTACCATGTTCGCTATCCGGGTAATATACTCTTGTAATTTTGAAAGCCACATCCCAAAACATTATATTCTTTGTTAATTAACCTAAGATCATAACTTTACAATTATTATCCATAAAATTCAAAACCTCACACGCTATATGATATTTTTGGAAAAACACATGTGGAAGCTAATAGATGTGTAAAATCCATATGATTCCTAGTAAATGAAATGATATTTTTGAGAAAACACATCGGTGTAAATCCATTTAACGAACATCCAACCTCCTCCCGAATAAGACCCATATAATCAGTTAAGGCCTATCAGATTTTCTTATGGTCCACTAGAGCATTGTTTTGGAACACATATATCATCTACGTAATAGGTACGGTACATCTTGATAGGGATGTGGTGTTTAAGGCGATAAGATAATCAAGTTAGTTTCTAGATTTAATGCCGTATTTAAGTCTTTTCTTTCACGATGATTGAAAAGATAACGTCCTTTAGTAATCACAAAGTATGATAATTTTCAACAAGGTAATTTTACACAACTTAAGTATTAAATCCAAGACTTAAAACTCACAAGTATGTCCTAAAAACATATAAATAAAGTTGGATGATGAAATTCACAATTTAATTGTAACTTGAGCACCATATTTTTTTATTTTATGAATAGTTTATAATCAAGGGAGTAATAATCTGATTGCAAATACCGTTGCAACTGTTTATTCAAGTGACCTAAAAATAAAAACTTGTACCTTTATAATTTAATATTGAGAGTCTTGAACATGCCTAAATTCCATAAACCGGACATATATTTTAGTACAAATTTAGATTTTTGATGAAGGGATAAACCCTAAAAAATTATTGATCCAATAACTAGACAACAAAAGGTACGATAACAATGGAATGTATGATTGAAAGAATCGGAATATCACACACTTTTGGGTAAATGTCACCTTTCAAATATTTCCTTTTTTAATTTTTGAGGGATTTTTAGAACATAATGTGGATGATACTTCACTTCAATCTTTTCACGTTTCATTATCAGAAAAAAGAATGGATATAACATTTTTAATTGAAAATTAGAAGATTATTATTTTTATTTATTTATTGTACGTATACTATACCAACTATTTTAGTCTTTATAAAGTTATTTCACTTCATGTCCCCGTATGGCCATAAATACCTTCAAATTTAGACTAATTGCTCAATATGTTTTGTTTGTAGGTATCGCATATCCATTATAGGGGCGATTTATACATTTATAATGGTACGTAAATATTTTACATATCTTGCTATTATATATGATTGTTTTAACATGGCATGTTTACTTACACCTTACTATACCAAGTACAATATTAAGACCACGTGTGGTGGATAAAACCTTTATAAGGGCATTATGCGCCATGTGGCGTCATGTCATCATGAGAGCTTTATGACTAAAACGGATGTAATGAATGGAGCTTGTTTCAATCATTATCTCATTCTTAATTTTTATTTATTTTTTTATTTAAACACAAATAGCATTTCATTAAATAAAACAAAGAAATAAAATTGCATTAAATACATTCATAAGAACCAAAACTTAAAAATTATAAAAGGTAAAGTTTTGAGTAAAATTTTTAAAAGTTTATAAATTTAAGGGCAAGAAATTTAACATATTTGGTTAAAACAAAAAAAAAAGTTGGTTAATTACCCTAATTCTCTTCTCCAGAGTTTAGCTGTCTCCCTTCTTCTTCATCTTCTCCATCCTTTTCTCCATTGATACTCTTAGTAATTATCTTCTTAGTTCTTGATTAAAAGACATAATTAAACATAATTAACCAACCCACCAAGCACCAGGCCCCGCCCAAGGGGAGGGCGATGAGGGCGACGGACCTAGGTGCACTCTCTCAAGAGGCCCATAATTATTAAAAGATAAAATTTATATTTTATATATAATTTTGATTTAACACAAAAGTGTACAAAATGACTCTTTAGTTGAGTGAAAAATGTTTTACACTATGGAAATAAAGGTTATGGATTCAATTCCTATAATTAGTGTTCTTTTTTTTTTTAAATAGAAAAATACTTTCATTGTATTTTATATGAATCATTTTAATAACATGTTTATTAGTGTGTGTTTGTTTTGGATTTTTTTGAAAGACAATCATATTGGTAAAATTGTCAAATTATCTATTACATAATTGATAACGTGATTTTAAGGGCCTGATTTTTTACTCGTCCCAGGCCGCAAAATTTTAAAGGATTCTCGAAGACGGCCCTGCTAATCACCTTCCACTTCTTCCTTCCCCTTCCGATGCTATGTGGGAAACGCCCCCCCCCCCCTCTTCCATAACGTCTAAAGCACCCGGGAGGACGGTGTTTCCAGCTTATTTGGGACGCCGTAGGGGTGAGAAGCATCCCACTACATATGGTCTTAGACATGTATGGTTTTATGTTCATCAAAAACAGGAGACCTTTATGCTTTTGCTGATTATAATAACAAAATAATAATTTTATAAATAATATATAAATTAAATACTCTTCAATTTGCCTCCTTTAATAATTAAGAACGCAATAGTTACGTGGATGTTAAAAAATCAAGATCTTTAATACAATTTTTTAAGCTTAATTTAATTTTTCTAATATTATAGAGCTAACAAATATGATGGGTCCCACCAATAATTGTATTGTTTATATATTTTTCATGTGTCTCCATGGGTGGAGGGATAAGCCTTGAATGGCCTATATTTGTTTAGTTTAATGATTATGGTGTTTGGTGGAGATGACATTGATAGATATGGTCTTCTCATTGTCATTCAATTTCACCCTACAACTATTATTAAGCTTTTTAATTCTTTTCCCAACATTTACAATCTTTGTGCCCCTCCACTTGAATGTAATTGGCCTTTGGTGGTTGAAAGATGTTGGAAATTCCTAATTTTCAAAAGCAATTGTCCTAATAACTATAAACAAGTTAATCTTGTTGAACTTTTATTGGAATTATATATTTTATAAGCATAAACCTGTACTCATATGTGTGTAATAAGAGACATGTAATCATTTGAATGCTTTTTATAAATCACATCAATATTTTTTGGTGTTTTAAGAAATTATATTATCTGTAAAGAGATGTCAAAAGAGAATTTCACTTTCTATTAATTACACATCCCTTTTAAATAACATCATCAAACCTTTAGAAAGTTTTAATATTTTGTTTGAAATAACATTACCATGTTTTATAATATCTTTCTCAAACTTTCGGCATAAAATGTTCGTTTCAACTTGAAATATATCCAGATTTGTAAATTACTTATTAAAAAAGCAAATTGGATTTAACATTAAAATTAAAGGTTTGTTCATTTCTAATGATCCAACCTATGAATCAGTGGTTGACAATAACCCACTCACTCTACCAGGGTTGCAAAAATTCCCGACTAGGCTCTGATTAATCCCCAATTAATCATTAGTCCGTACTTTACTGATTAATTTTAGGCTAATCGGTGAATGGCCAAATCTGTCCAAAATCAGGATTAATCGGACTTAATTGGCTTTTTTCTGATGAGGTTTCAGCCAAAATCGGCGGTTTCCGGCGAGATTCCGACCAAAATCAACAGCTTTTGACGAGATTCCAGCAAAAATCAACGTTTCCAGCGAGATTCAAACCAATTTCTGGCCAAAATATATTTTTGTATGTATAAATTGAAAATTGCATATAAATATGTGTATGTATCAGTATATATAAAACTGAAAATTATACATTAAAGTCCGATCTGATTAATCGCTAGTCCCCAACCTACCGCACGACTAGCGACTAACGATTTTTACAACACTTCATTGTAGCTATCTTCCACATCCACTTAGATGTATATACTTGGCCAACATTGTTTGGATATAGTAAACCCTACATAAGTGACTTATAGGACCATATCTGTTAGCAAACATACCACTTCTCACATGTGTCACAGTTTTTCAGACACAATTAGATTTTAAAAAGAAAAAGATTTAAGTTCATAGAACCTAGGAAGTAGTTAAACCAAGTAGTGCAAATTAAAGAAACACAAAGTTTCCACTTAAGAACATAAGTATTAGTAGGGATGTGAATTTCTAACCCTTCACAAACCTAGCATGAAATTCACTAGTTTAGGTTAAGTCTAAGCGAGTTATGGCCAATTTCAGTCGACCCGCTGAACACTTTTGGCTAAGTGTGCCGTGTCGGTGCCAACCCGACAAATTTACAAGTTGAACTGGTTTACCCATTTATTTATTTTTAGTTTTTAAAATCTGGTTTATGACCCTAAACTAACTTTGTATTTTTTATATCAAGTTATGTCACTGGAGTAAATAATAGTGTGAAAATAATATGTAAAACGTGAATAGTGAAATGCTAAATCAACGTCTAATAGCTTAAGAGTATACATACACATTAAAACGATTTATAAATGCAACCATTTTAAGGTCTCTTACATGGTGTCATCGGGCGCATTATATTTATATTTTATATTCGCAATCTCACGTATAGATGACTTTATAATTGTTCTTAAAATGTTATTAATAATAATATTCAAATACAACATACGATGAGACCCGGTACAACTTTAAAATCGGAGAGAACCACGTGATAGGCGTTGTGTCCTTGATAAGGAGAGTACCAGCGTACTTTTAACGACCAACGATACCTTATCTGCTACATTTTTGGAAAATTATTTAGCCTATGCGGTAGCCTCCCATTGGATTAAAAGTCAAAAGAAATAAAATGTGCTTAATCTTCTAGAGGGGAAAATGGTTTGTGTTGTGAAACCACCGACGATTTTACAAGTTGTATAACACCTTTTCACATTTGTCAAAAGTCTTGGCTACATGAACACTCCACATAAGTATTATGAAAGTGTCGGCAAGACACATCCATGTGATGAATGCCAAATTTTCAATCCCAACTAATGAACATGTCCCCTAAATAGTATTACCTTTTTGTGTATATATCTACCTTTGTAATCTAAGAAGACACCATCAAAAAGTTACTGAATCATATATTTGCTTATCCTCTTGTTTTGTTATCTTCAACTTCTCATATTACACTAATAATATTGTTATAGTTAGAGCTAATATTATAACACGTTATCAGCACGAGCCGCTTATATCCTAACCAAGAAAGGTAATAGACACAAATGTATCTACATAAGCATCATAAACACTTATTTAATTATGTACGTTAGATATATATCTATGCATATACATATACTAACTAATATACTGAGTAATAGCAATAATGTGTATAAACATTGTTATTAAAATTTGATAACTATTCTAACTTTTATTTATATATGCACACTAATATCTCATTTAGAAGTTAGATTTATTTACACTAATAATTCTATTCTTATTATTGTGCATACTAATTATATATTTTATAAAATAAACTGTATTTAATATCTTATTTATTATCTTACTTTAAAATAATTAATATTATATATTATATATATACACACACACATACAAACGGTAATGTTACCTTTATAAACGGTAATGTACCCGTTGTAAAAAGGTTATAAATTTTCACTATAAATAACCAATCATTAACCCCATTTCATTTACAACAAACATTCTTCTTATTAAATTTATCCAATATAAAGTTCTCAAAATGATTCACCCGGTTTTGCTGTTGGTCACTATAATGCTTATACTACTTCTCATTCTAATTTTTAATCTCCCATCTGAAGATTTTGGCATTTTCTTTTTCTTTTATATGTTTATAGCTCTACCAATGTATTGTATCTCATTGTTGATTGATATATATGGATTCTAATATTTATCTTATTATTTGCTCTATTATGTTTAGCAACAAAATGTCAAATATAGCAAAACTTGAATTCCCTGCACTCAACATTTCTGGAGAAAATTATATGTCTTGGACAGCAAATGTCAAAAGACATTTAAAATCTATGGATGTGTTAGAAACAATCCAAGAATACAATGATTGCTCTGACCAGGATAAAGCAAGAGCTGATGTTTTCATCCATAAACATATTGATGAATTACTACAGCATGAGTATTTTAATTATGATAACCCATATATGATATGGGAAGATTTGAAAAGCAGATTCGGTCATCTAAGGGAAGTTTTACTTCCTACTTCTAGAGATGAATGGAACAGTCTTAGGTTCTAAGATTTTAAGAGGGTAAATGATTACACCTCTGCTTTATACCGAATTTGCTCAAAGCTAGAATTTTGTGGGTATCCCGTAACGGAGGAAGAAAAGTTAGAGAAAACTTTCTCCACGTTTCATGCATCAAACATAAACTTGCAAACACATTATCGTTTGCAGAATTTTAGGAGATACTCTGATCTAAATGCATTGCTCCTTGTAGCAGAGAAAAATAATGAATTATTGATGAAAAATCATCAATCTCGTCCCACGGGTTCATTAGCAATACCAGAAGCACATGTTGCTCACAAAAGTTCTCATAAAAATTCTGGTCATAAATGGGAACAAAGTCGAGGACGAGGCCGTGGACGTGCCCGTGGTCATTTTGACAAAAGACATTTTAATGATCGTAAGCTTTCATTCAAATGGAACAATAATTTTTACAGTCGTGGCCGTGGTCGTGGTCGTAACCAGAGAGCCAATAATTATCATGTCCCACACAATACCAATTCCAACCACCAAAATAAATGGAATGAAGCTGGTAGGTCCGAAAACAATGGCACTTCATGTTTTAGATGTGGAAGTACAAACCACTGGGCAAAGGCTTGTCGCACAGCTCCACATTTGTGTGACCTGTACCAAGCCTCTCTAAAAGGAAAAGCAGAAAGAAGTGAACCATGTTGATAACTTTAATAATATCAATGCTGAGCTGAGCGTTGAAGACTTTGGGGTAGAACTTTGAAACAAAGTTGCTTGACTACTATAATTAGATGCAGTTATTAAGTGTGTTCTCATTATCTTTAATTATGTAGTTCCTCTTTCATGTACTACTTGTGTTTCAATTAAATAAAGTTCTTATTAAAATATCATATGTCTTCATTATACACTTATTTTTTTTTCTTAATATTTTTCAAGATTTAAAATGAAAATCACCGGAGCACAAGATCAAACAAATGAAGAAGATATATGTATAGCGGATAGTGGAGCCACGCATACTATACTTAGATCTAAAAAATATTTTTATAAACTGAAACCAACAAAAGGGATCATCAATACAATATCAGGTCCTACAAACTTGATAGAAGGAGTGGGAAAAGCTAATTTAGCATTACCAAATGGTACAAAGCTCAAAATAGAAAATGCTTTATTTTCCCCAAAATCAACAAGAAATTTGTTGAGTTTCAGAAACATATATCATAATGGATATGATACTCAGTCAAGGACTGTTAGTAATGAAAAATATTTGCATATCATAAGCAAAGATCAAATATTGGAAAAATTGCCAATGCTCCATTCTGGTTTGCATTATACATATATAAATGTGCCTCAAGCACATATGGCAGTCAAAGAAAATTGTTGCGATTCTGGTATCATAAACTTATGGCATGACAGATTAGGCCATCCAGGATCCACAATGATGAAAAGGATAATTGAAAATACACATGGGCATCCACTGAAAGGTCAAAAGATCCACAAAATAGATAAAATGCCTCAATGTACATCTTGTTCTCTTGGAAAATTAATTACAAGGCCTTCGCCATTAAAAGTCGATAAAGAAACACCAATGTTTCTTGAAAGAATTCAAGGTGGCATATGTGGACCAATTCATCCACCATGTGGACCATTTAGATACTTCATGGTCTTAATAGACGCATCCAGCAGATGGTCTAATATCTCTTTATTATCGACTCGTAATGTTGCTTTTGCAAAATTTCTTGCTCAAATTATCAAATTACGTGCACATTTTCCGGATTATACCATTAAAAGAGTAAGACTTGATAATGCGGGAGAATTTACATCACATGCTTTTGATGATTATTGCATGTCTGTGGGGATTGTTGTAGAACACCCTGTTGCTCATGTACACACACAAAATGGCTTAGCCGAGTCGTTGATCAAACGCCTACAGCTAATAGCTAGACCATTAATAATGAGGATAAAACTCCCTGTTTCTATTTGGGGTCATGCAATTATGCATGCTGGATCATTAATTCGTGTGAGACCAAGTGCAAATCATAAATACTCTCCCACACAACTTGTTTCTGGAAATGAGCCAAATATCTCTCATCTTAGAATTTTTGGGTGTGCTGTGTATGTTCCTATTGCACCGCCACAACGCACAAAAATGGGTCCCCAAAGAAGGTTGGGAATATATGTTGGATATGAAACGTCTTCCATCATAAGATACCTTGAACCTTTAACAGGTGATGTATTTACAGCACGTTTTGCTGATTGCCATTTTAACGAGACAATGTTCCCGGCATTAGGGGGAGAAATGAAAAGGCAAGAAAGAGATATATCATGGTGTGTGCCATCATTGTTACACCTAGACCCAAGATCAAAACAAAGTGAGACAGAGGTTCAAAAAATAATACATCTACAAGAAATTGCAAATCAGTTACCTGATGCATTTACTGATATAAACAGGGTCACTAAATCTCATATACCAGCTGCTAATGCTCCAGCTCGAGTTGAGATTCCAAGCAAGCAAAACCATAATAATGCAACTCATGAATCTCAAAAACATTTAAAACGTGGAAGGCCAATCGGTTCAAAGGATAAAAATCCTCAAAAAAGAAAGGGCTTTGAAAATGATACTGATCCTAAGGAAGGAATGATTGACAAAACCTTCCCTCAGGAAAGAATAAATGATATAACATTTCCTCAGGAAGGAATAAATGATTCCAATAAATAATTGTCAATCAACTATGGTCAATCACATATAATGTGGGATCGAGATGAAATGGAAAATATTGATGATATATTTTCTTATTCTGTGGCAAGCGATATCATGGAAGAAAATGATGACCCTGAACCAAAATCTATAGATGATTGTAAAAATCGACAAGATTGGAACAAATGGAAAGATGCTATGCAAGCTGAATTAAACTCACTAAACAATCGAAAGGTTTTTGGACCTATTGTCATTACACCAAAGTCAATGAAACCTGTAGGATATAAATGGGTTTTTGTGAGAAAACGAAATGAGAAAAATGAAGTTACAAGATATAAAGCAAGACTTGTAGCTCAAGGTTTTTCTCAGAGGTCAGGAATTGACTATGAAGAAACGTATTCTCCTGTTATGGATGCTATTACGTTTAGATATTTAATCAGCTTAGCAGTATCTAAAAAGTTAGAGATGCGTCTTATGGATGTTGTCACACCTTACTTGTATGGATCACTAGATATTGACATCTATATGAAAATTCCCGAAGGATTTAAACTCCCTGAAGCAATAAGCTCAAAGCCTAAGGAAATGTATTCCATCAAATTACAAAGATCCTTGTATGGACTGAAACAATCTGGAAGGATGTGGTACAATCGTTTGAGTGATTATTTGATAAGCAAAGGATACACAAATAATCTTATTTGTCCATGTGTCTTCATCAAGAAGACAATATCAGGATATGTGATCATAGCTGTGTATGTTGATGATCTAAATTTAATTGGGACACAAAAAGAAATTAATGAAGCAATTGCTATTTTAAAGAAAGAATTCGAAATGAAAGATCTTGGAAAAACCAAATATTGTCTTGGTTTACAAATTGAGCATATGCATAATGGGATACTTGTGCATCAGTCAAATTATACTGAGAAACTCTTAAAACGTTTCAATATGGACAAAGCAAATCCTTTAAGCACACCGATGGTTGTTAGATCACTCAATGTTGACAATGATCCATTTCGTCCTTGCGAAGATAATGAAGAGATTCTTGGTCCCGAAGTACCATACCTCAGTGCAATTGGAGCACTTATGTATCTTACTAACTGTACAAGACCTGACATTTCTTTTGCAGTTAATTTATTGGCAAGATTCAGTTCATCCCCTACTAAAAGACATTGGAATGGCATTAAACATATTTTTCGGTATTTAAAAGGAACTGTTGATTTAGGTTTATTTTATCCTAACGATTCAAAAGAAGGGTTAGTTGGTTATGCAGATGCATGTTATTTTTCTGATCCCCATAAAGCAAAATCTCAAACTGGATACGTATTTAAGAATGGAGGAACTGCGATTTCATGGCGTTCTCAGAAACAAACACTCATTGCAACATCTTCAAATCATGCTGAAGTCATTGCATTGCATGAAGCTTCAAGAGAATGTGTATGGTTAAGATCTATGTCACGACACATATTGATTTCTTGTGGTCTAGAGAAAGATCGAATCCCAACTCCTATCTATGAAGATAATTCAGCTTGTGTCTCGCAAATGAATGAAGGGTATATCAAAAGTGACAGAACAAAGCATATACCACCAAGATACTTTGAGTATACTCGGGACCTTATTAAAGAAAATCAGGTTGAGATGAGATATGTCCAATCCAGCAACAACTCAGCTGATCTTTTCACAAAAGCACTTCCCACAGCAACATTTAGAAAACATGTCCATGATATTGGCATGCGCCATGTACGAACAATGTAACGACCTACAACTTGAGGGGGAGCTATCTACTGCACTCTTTTTCCCTTAGCTAAAGCTTTTTCCCATTGGGTTTTTCTTTAGCAGGGTTTTTAATGAGGCAGTACTTCAAGACCCCGAAGTTTTGAAAAGGTGTCATCCAAGGGGGAGTGTTGTGAAACCACCGACGATTTTACAAGTTGTATAACACCTTTTCACATTTGTCAAAAGTCTTGGCCACATGAACACTCCACATAAGTATTATGAAAGTGTCGGTAAGACACATCCATGTGATGGATGCCAAATTTTCAATCCCAACTAATGAACATGTCCCCTAAATAGTATTACCTTTTTGTATATATATCTACCTTTGTAATCTAAGAAGACACCATCAAAAAGTTACTGAATCATATATTTGCTTATCCTCTTGTTTTGTTATCTTCAACTTCTCATATTACACTAATAATATTGTTATAGTTAGAGCTAATATTATAACAGTTTGTTGGTAATTTCCTTTATTATACCTTTTTCTGTTTGTCCTTTTGTTAAGTGTTATTTTAATATATGTAAGAATTAAAAAATAATATAAATAACACATGGTTATTTTTTACTAAGGGTTATGCCGACACCACTAAATTTTTACCCTAAGTTCCTAAATTATCTACTAATGGGTTAATGTAACCTCATTTTATCCTAAGGTATCAAAAAGGGAAGGGTACTTATAACTTTTATGCGAAACTATCCAAATTATTTTGTCCAACCAAACATATTCACATCGATAATTTTAATGGCGGCCACGCGTTCAGCCTAGACCTAAGAGCAAGTGTGCCGGAGGCACCCCCTTAGCCAGCTGGCCTAGCTCAACCATTTTTGCAACAACCTCATCCGTCAACCTATTACAACATAGGGCACCAAGGGAAGTAGCCCCATTGGGAAAAAGGTGACAACGTCAAGGGATAGGGGCGCAGGGCCAACTCATTTCTAACCAATCAAATCATTTTTTTTCATATTTTATATAAAAATAGATTAAATAATAATTAGGGTGTTAGTTAAGCCATTACATGCTTTTTATGGAAATGTTAGTAAAAACCCAGATGCCTAAGTAGCAGTGACATGACAGTGCATTATTCATTTTGTAGTTAAACCACTGCATATAATCTAAAACGATAAAACGTGTATACGTGGTGAACATTACTAGAAGAGTAACTAAACTCTTTTTTGGATATATATATACCATTATGTATTAAATTACTTACAACAAACCGGCTCTTTCTATACATATTCTCTAAATTATTCTATCGTCCAAGTTTGATAGCAAATTCTAAAGCGTTGATTCAAATCTCAGGTCCAACAATACTAAAAACACAAATAAAGCTCCGAATCAAAACTTTCTTCTTTCATATTTTGCTTCGTTTTGTTATGTTTTCGTAATAAAATAATGAGAATATTAGTTATGTGTTTTTTCTATTTATTCGGATCCTATATTGTGTTATGTGAAAAAATCATCAAAATGCATTTAGTAAAGGGGTCCCTTCACTAAAATACAAATAACAAATTTATGTTTTTATATCTATCTCGGGGTAACTTTGTAATGTATAATCAAGCTTCATAAATGTTTTAACTAGGCCACTTAAATTTAAAAAGTGGTCAAATGAAATCACTTAGCTTTTATATTTTATTAAGTTATATAGGTTCTAACATGTTTTTTTCATTATGTTTTGTATTTTTTTCAATGAGAAAATCTTTTGATCTAGTTTTTTATGTTGATGTGAAGTAGTAACATGAATTTTATTTCTTATTTTTAATATAATTAACGTTTTTTTGATTTAACTATAACTACATATATTGCAAATCTCAACCCCTAGCATGTTTTCCTCCATTGCTTTCTAGATCTATAACGAAAAATTCAATAAGATTATTTGAAGATTTAATAATCCGATTTAAAGAAAAATTATATAAATGATCTAATTAAAACACTTTCAAATTTGGTTACCATCAGGTAACATATTCCCTTACACACATTTGCGACCACTAGAAAAATAGACATAAAAGCAAGAAAACTCCAAAGCAAGCGTTTGTTTTGTTAACATTCGAAAACCACCAATACCAATCTCTCATTGACTTCCCTCTGTTATCGTTACACACACTTAAACGTGCAGTTTGTGCGTGTAAAAACTTTGTTAGATTTCCGGTATCCGAAATATCTGCTTCTGTGTAATTGTAATTAGATCTCAACCGTTTTTCTATCTTCTCTCTCACACACTCACACCTTCCACTATGTGCACCATAACTATACACGAATCCGAAATGCTCATAACTGATCGCTTAGATGTTGTAATCAAGCTGTAGGTTTAGCTCAGGCTTGTAATTCGATCATAATAATCGTATATTGACCGTAATAATATTGAATATTGAAGATGCTAGATCTTAATATCGATGTAGCAGTGTTATCAGTTGATGATGTAGCAGATCGTCATTCCGGTACGTCAGTTTCGTCGGACGTGATAACCGTCGATAACGATGTTGATCGTGTTGTTAACAATGCTGCTTATGATGATGATGATGATGATGAGTTGTCGTATGCTGCAAGTAATATCGAGAAGTTAGGTTTAATTACGCGCCAGTTTTTTCCGGTTGAGATTGATTTAGAAGAGTTAGGTTCTCGATCGGTATCGGTTTCTCCGTTAGCGACGAATTTGTTTGGATCGCAGTGGTTGAATTTGAAGGTTCCTGAGCCTGCGCAGGTGCTGGTGCCACCGATGCAGCAGGCGAAGAAGAGTCGACGTGGACCAAGGTCTCGAAGCTCGCAGTATCGCGGTGTGACGTTTTATCGTCGGACTGGACGCTGGGAATCACATATCTGGTAAACATTAAAATTAGAAAGCTTATTATTATTATTATTATTATTATTGTTGTTGTTGTTGTTGTTGTTTGTTATTATTATTATTTGCTTATTCACCTGTACCGTACGATTCGTTAATGCATATGCATCGTTTATTAATGTTTGCTATTAGATTGACAATGTTTTGAATGTGTCTATTGCTGTTCTATTTAGTGACAATTGATTGAATAGTTTTGTGTTTTTTTGTTTAGGGACTGTGGGAAACAAGTTTATTTAGGTAAGTATTTATTATATTCCATTATTGTTCAAACATACAGTTCTATATTTAGTATATTAAGTATGTTAAGTTATTAACAACATTGAGTGATTACAGGTGGATTTGATACTGCTCTTGCTGCAGCTAGGTTAGACTTTTAAGTTTTATCTGATACTATTTTGTAACTTTAACATATTCTGCCATCTAATGTGGTTTTGACTTAATGAGCGGTTGTAATTCAGGGCTTACGATCGGGCTGCAATCAAGTTTCGTGGAATCGATGCTGATATTAATTTTCACGTGAAAGAATATGAGGAAGATATGGCGCAGGTGGGGTGAGAATATCATGATATATATTATACTTTGTGTCTGATTGACCAACAACTTCTTGATCAATGCACGGTTATTGTCCCGCAACAGGCAAAGAATCTATCAAAAGAGGAATTCATTCATATACTGCGTAGGCAGAGCACCGGATTCTCAAGAGGCACTTCAAAATATCGAGGTGTGACTCTTCATAAATGTGGAAGATGGGAGGCGAGTATGGGTCAGCTTTTGGGGAAAAAGTAAGAAACCTGTTTCATGATCTTGAATTTTTGATAGATGAAATAAATGCTTAGTTGATGTAGCTGTAGTTTACTGTTTACCTATGATAATTGTGATTAGGACAGTTTTTTATCTACAAGGTTACAATGATTGGTTTGCAGGTATGTTTATCTTGGATTATTCGACAATGAAGTAGAAGCTGCAAGGTTGTTGACTTGTTGTAAATTTATGTTTACAAAATCCTTGAAACTTAAATGTGTGTAAACTTAAAAGGCATTTCAGGCATCATCCAACCGCATCTGCAATTTGTGTTTTTGTTAAATTCAGGGCTTATGACAAAGCTGCTATCAAATGTAATGGTAGAGAAGCTGTGACCAACTTTGAGCCGAGCATTTATGGGGCGGATAAAAGTTTGGGAGCCATGAATCAAGGTATAAGTTGTGTTTATAAGTTGTTTTGTCTTTGTTTTATGTTAATCACCAACTCAAATTTATGTTTGCAGCAATTGGTGATAATCTTGATCTCAACCTCTCAGTTTCTTCCACGAATGAGAGTCGAAAGGGGAAAGATAATGTTCAGGATGTGAATATCTGTTTTGGAAATTGTGAATTACCTTCAGAGAAAACAGTCAAGGTATGTGATGGTGTTTGGTTTTAGCATGATGCAGTTTCTTGAAACCTTTGTTTAGATCTTATAGCTTGTTTCTTGTTTGTGAATTCAAGGTTCAGGGTCGGCCTCAAGGTAGTATTGGTGGACAAACGGTTGCATCTGATCGCTATCCCGTGTGGGCTAACATGTATTCTAGTTTTTCAACAAATTTTGAGGTAATTATTCTCAGATTATGAGATCCATGATCCATGTACATGAGACTGGTACAGGCTGCAAGCATTAAAAAAAAATCCTTTTCAATTTGGTTCGTCGTTTTACTTTCAAAAGTCGGTTGAATCAAAACTGAATCACCTTTCTATTTTTCAAACACCGCGGTACATTGACATTTTGCATGGAATAAAACCCACCAAGTGTGGAAATGAACCTGTAATGAACCAAAACTGATTTGTAACCTGCTGGCTAGAGGTGTACAAAAAAACCGATTCCGGAACCAAAACCAGTTCCAACCCACACCGTAGGATTGAAGCTGGGTTGTAACTAATGGTTTGAAATCAGTCAAACCCAATATTTGACTTTCTTCAAACTGGTTTTGACTTTGTTGACCTAAACTAGAATTGGTTCCAACCCATACCGGTTTGGGAAAAAAACTGTTTTTTACACCTGTTGTGCCAACGAATAGGGATGCTTAAAGTTCGGTTCAAACTTTAAGCAAAAATTGTAGGCAAAACTGCCAGTTATGATTTAGACAAATGGCAAAACAAACCAATTGGGTTGGCTGGGTTAGCCAGACCAATAAAAACGGGTATGTTTGGCAGTTTTAACTAGTATTTATAACTTTTTAAGTAAATTGTTTGTTGAAATTAAAAAGATAAAAAAAAACTGCCGATACGGTTTACGCAACTGGTTTCAAGTTCCAAACCGAAACCGAGCCATACGAACCTCAAAAACCAACTAATTTAGTTTAATTTCTTGCATCAGGAAGTAGCAAAAGCGAATGGATCAACAAGTGTCCATCCTTCACCAGCAGCAAACAACTCGGCATGGCAAAGGCACATGCAAATGATGAGAAGCCAGGGATCAACAGGTGTCACTTTTCCCATTCCAGTTTCTTATAATATAGCAGCAGCAGCAGCATCATCAGGATTCTACACTAATAATCATATTGGTTAAACCTCACTCGCTACCACCCGTCATTTCCGCTTTTGTTTGGTGTGCATAAACTACTATACAAAATAAGTTGGATATTGGTCTTTTAAAACTGTTGGTATGAAAAATCTATCATTTAGTAGTTTTCATGTAATATTAAGATGCATTTTTACACTCCAAATACCCATCACCTTCAATTCCTCATCAAACGAGTTCATGCAACGAGATGAAAAGGTCGACCGTCAACAACCCGTTTGTTGTTGATTTGCCTCCACTACCCGATGTAGCATGATCGATATTGCTGCTGCTTAGATTCCCCAATGATGGCGGAGTGTTTTATCCAACCCTCACATTATTTCCTGAATAAATATAAGAGAAAAAAGCATATAATGGCATAAGTAACTGTACGGAAAGAGAGATGGAGTGCAAAGAGATTGGTTACCTGATCTAGAGGCAACAGCCACATCCGTTAACACTTGGCCAGGCTAAAACAGTTATCGAGTTTCACATTATAACTATAGTAGAGAGTAACACTTGTTCGAGTTCCTGACATTTTGGCAACTCGAGACTCTCAACAGTCGTACTAAAGTCTCAACACAAAACATTTTAAACTTAAAGCTAAAATGACAAAAATAAACCCTCAGCGTACATTAGTTTGTATAAGTTTGTCTATAGCCTATAGATCATTACGAACACTTATCTGAACCATCACGATGTCCCTTTAAGGACCTCTAAATTAACCAATACTTAACAACCGCGACGTCCCCTTAGGCCTTGGGTACCTCTAAATTTATGCATACTCTTGTTTTTGGTATATGCTCTTTTATGCCTTGGGTACCTCACATATAACTTTATTAGTAGTTGGCTCAACTATGTAATTGAGTAAAGTTCGGGTTCGGGCTTTGGGCTATGGCCCAACTCTAGTTTGACAGTTCTACTACATGACCATGGTTCTATAACTTCTATTCTACTCTTAAGTCTTAACCGATTGAATTTTGTAAGACTTGATTATCTGATTTGTTGTAAATTGTAATTAGGTGAGACTTATCTAGGTGCTATATTTGCTAAATTGATTTGAGTGCTAATTTGGTGAGATCTAATTTCTTGAAACTCATTTTGAAATTTGGAGAAGCCAAATATTTTGTCGCTTTAGGCCCCAAAATGTTAACCGTCCATGACTTGCAACCTGCGGACTTGTTTATGACTTACTTACTCTCACTCCTAGGTCCTAGATAGCCCAAAATCCCCCATTGAGTTGCTAACCAGTTTGACGGGTAAGCAAACAGTGAGTTACAGTGTTCACCAGTCAGGAAAAATAATATTTCAAACAAATAAATGTTTTCTGTCACGGTCCCAACACATATAGTCACCTCTGAGTAATATTTTGAGGGGGTTGACGCTGCGTTTGAAATTGACAAAATTACTTGAACATGCTACGACAATACAGCACAATTTACTTGAAACAAATGTGGGTCACTAATGTTAGAAACAAACCTGCCAAGTGCCAACATGTTTCATAAAAATAATTCAAGCAGATGCAAGTTAACTATAACCTTGATTCATAACAAGTAAAAACTACTACAAACTCCAAAACACAGGTGGAAAAATCTCACAACAATCGAGTAAAACTCCATTAAGGAATCTTCGTAATTACAACAATAGAAGAAGAGTCGAAAGTCTAGTGCAATGAAACCTCAATTGTCTAAACTTCTTTCAAGTTCCGTTAGTTAAGCCATGCTTTGGCTCGCACCCATCTAGCCTTAGCATCATCTGCATGCATCAAAAACCCCATAATCAGCTGTAATAAAATAATTTGCAGCATATAGTGGTTATAACGCCCTGAATAATAATTAAATAATAATATTAAGACAACTAGCTCTAGCTCGAGCTCAATAAGTGAAACCCAGGGACGTTTATTAAACAAGCTTATTTTAGACTCAAGCTCAATTAAGCTCGATTCAATTAGAGCTTCTAGAAAACCAATCTCGAGTAGCTCACGAGCGGCTTGGCTCATTTACACCCCTACGTAAAACGGCCAAAAAGGACAAATCAATATTTGTAAAAGAAAATGGCACACGTGTACCAGTAACAAGACATATAGTCATAAAGTAGCATATAGTAGAATATAAGCATATATGAAACTGAACATCCAAATAGTCCTTTAACCAAATATGTATTTTACCTTTTAAACAATTTTGTTTCTAACATCTTCCAGCTTCTTGAGTATCTCTGCTGGAGTTCTATCCAACTCATCCGCAATTTTCCTCTGCTGTTCCAACGACAACGTTGGGTACTGTTCACAAAGGTCCCCATCAATGACATCCTGAATAAACAAACCAATATTAGTATATCACATGCTCATCAAACAAGATTAAAAAGAGTTAAAACTTGATATAACTACCTTAACAGGAAAGTAAGCAGATCTAAACGCCATATGATCTCTCCCACACAAAGGCGGATGTTCTTGTCTCATGTGCATCTCCAAATGCGAAAAGAAGTCCACGTCATCACGCGAGCTAAATGCCAATAACGCCCCTAAACTACCCATCACAGTTCCATACATCACACACTCGGTGCCACCTGGAATTAAAGATGCTTTTTGCATACATGTGACAACATCACCGACATGAAACTGAACAATTTCTTCAACCTTGTTCGGTGCCCCGTTAAGTTTCCCTTGCTCCCACTTAATCTTTCCACCAGTTGGATCTTCCTCGATTTCGTCTGATACGTCTTGTGGCAATCGAACGAAGTAAATGTTTCCAAATTTGTCAGCTCCTGCCATGGTGTCGAAGTCCACATGGTATGCTGATGTCAACCATCTTGGAACTGAGTCATCAGCAAATATGTACAGCTGGTTTTCGTCCCGTCTGTACTTGCAGTAGTGAAACGACTATAAAAAAAACAAAGAAAAACACATTAGTAAGAAACCAAACCGATGTTATACAATTTTCAATTTTTGTATTTTGAATGTTAAGCAATTGTATACGAATTTAATGAACAGTGTAACCCAAATAATTTAGGCCCAATCAATTAATCATTAACTAACAAAAAATTTAGGTGAAAATTCATTACTTTCAGCTAACTATTTTTGGCCCAAAATTTTCAAGCCTTAATAGCAAGACAATAAATACCAAAATGAACGTTTACAAAAACTCAAAAACCAAACCATAACCGGACTAACCGACGTAACCAAACAGAAATAACCGAACCCAATACAAAACAGGACTATAAATTTATGTGTTTTAAACCAACTTTTCAGTTCAGTTCAGGCTTTGCTATCAACCAAAACCGAACAGCAGAAACCGGTTTTCTAATAATTTTAAAAAAAGGTAATAAAGGTGTACCCTAAAATTTTAGGTCCAAATATCATCATCATCATCGTACTCAGTATATCCCACCAATAGCAATGCTATGGTAGGGTCTGAGGAGGGTAAGATGTAGACAGCCTTACCTCTATCCCATAGGGATAGAGAGGTTGCTTCCGGTGAGACCCCCGGCTCGATAGTAGTTTTGAATCAAGCCTTGGACATAAGACACATAACACTCAATCATCGGGACACCGGCTGATTGGTGCATGTGCCCTTGTCTTTCGGCTATCAACGCCACCACATGATGCCTGATTAACCTTCCGCCACTTTTAACGTTATTTTCACGTGATTAGTAAAATAACGTCAAAATTAGTGCAATTTTACTTTTTCCCACCCAAGGGTTCACACATATATACATTATATGTGCGCACCGCAAGCAGGGCGTATAGGTCCAAATATGTAATAATCAAACAATTATTAAACACAAATAAAAAAGGCCCACATTAATTATTTTGGGTAATTTTTACTCAGAATTTTCAAGCTCAAGTGGTAAAAAACGAAAAAAAAAAACCTGAACCTGAACCAATTGTAAAAAAACAAAAAAAGACAAAGCCGAATGCTTTTCAAAAATCCAAAAACCAAATTTTCAGTTGAGCCTAAAACCAACCCTTGCACAGTTGCACACCCATAACATCTTGACATCTCTACTTAACTGGATATAGAATATATTTATAGCATGAATAATTTAATATAAAAAAAGCATACCTCTTGAATGTCTCCAACATAAATCCGATCACGATACGTATGAATGGAATTGATTGTATTCGGAAACAGCTTATTCTCACACTTTCTAAGCAATTTTCTTTTCCCCAAATCATAAAGCCGAAGAACTGACCCGATTCCCGCCAGCAATTTTCCCTGAAACTGACATAACGCAAGCGGGACCCCATCAACTTGAGTTTTATGCAGAAGCTCAAGCGATTTCCCATCTTTAACAAACCGATAAATATGAATATATCCAGCTGTCAAAGATCTTTTGGGCCAAAACTGAAGACCCTTCGCCGTACCCACAGCTAAAAGTGTACCATACTCTTTATCATGAAAGTTCACAGTACATATACTAAACGCAGCTTCGTTATCTTGAAGCTCTAAAAGACAAGTTGTCTCTGTTGACTTTGGGTCAAGAACCCGTATACAAGAAACCCATTTATCTGACTCGGCTTTTGGGTACCCGTATTGTTCATCGGATAACGGGTTATCTTTATCTTCATCGTCACCACCGTTTTCTAACTCCATTTTACCATTTTCTCCCTGACCAGCAGCCTCAAAACACTCTTTTTTCGCACTTTCACGTAACTCAGCCGGAAACGCACCATGATCGCTTTCAATCGTTACCAAAAGTTTCTTTTTTGGATGAAACACAAATTTTCTTGGAGTGTACCTTAATGGGATAGCGGTTTCGTTAAACGTTTCACCCAATCTTTCAATTGTAAAAACTCTTAGCGCGTCACCAGCAACCGCCACCACACCTTCAGCACACTGGTCAGATGAAAACGAGGCTGCATATTCAAGTGTTTCATATGAAAGTGGTGTTAAAAGAAAGTGACCCTGGTGAACATAACCCAGCCATGGTCTACTCGACAAGCAAAGCATGGCTCTTCTTCCGCGAACCAAAATCGAAAACAATTTGGGAGCACGAAGCCCTAGAAACCGAGACCGCGCATCTGAAAGCTGACCTGTGACCATGTCCACAACGGTCCTGAAAAGCACCCCACTTTGAAGACCCGCGTTTAAAAACAAGCTGGCAGGATGGTCCGCACCGTCTTCACCACCAACAGAAGCTTGAACCTCAAGAAAGAGAAGTGATTCGGGAGGTGAAGAGACACTTTGCAGGCTAAGAACCTGCATACAGTCATCAGGGTCCAAAGATAATATTCGAATAGTCTTATCGTACGATCCAACAGCTAGAAAACGAGACCTTTGTCTTCCGTCAGGTATAGGTGCAATATCCAAGCATGCCACGTCACCAGACATTTCGGTTTTTTCACTTTCCATCAACTGTCCGGTCATATCCACCTCAAAGTATATAAGCTCTCCTCCGCTTAATGCAACCACCACCTGAAGTCGGTTATAACCGACTTTAACAATAGTTCGTTTTCCAGGTGTTCTCCACTCGTTAACACGACCATCTTCACGTATATGTCTAATACCACTCGGATGAACTTGCATTAAAGAATCATCACCTATTAAAGAAACAGCAAGTGACGGTGTGGTATCAAGAAACCCACTGTCACTAACTTCCTCAACAGTTTCTCCAATAGAGAGAACAAGAGTCGCATTTGCAAAAGAAACAACGATAAACGCATCGAATTCGTCATTAGCGTTCTTTTTAACCGTCCAAACCGCACTTGGAACACCAGGAAGCTGTGAAACCGCCATTTCACTGATGGCAAGTCCCGGTCTCAGAATTCTAAGAGACGAACGAGGTCCTCGGCCACAAAGTGTAAAGATTTGAGGCGTTTCTTCTTCAAAATGATTCACAACTTTCATGTCCATAATAGGCATCAAGCTCTCCAATTGGTCAATTCTAACAAGATTTTTCAGCCCACGAGGCTTGAAAAACACTGGCTGAAACCCTTCATCAGTTTCCATTAATGTAGCTGACGATGACTCTACATCAGGATCAGCTCCTATAGCTTGAAACTGATACAACCCATGGTTCCCAAACTCAGAAGCAGCAAACAGAAAACCAGACTTCATAACACACATGGCAGATGTCACCGGCAGGGTATCAAAATACTTGATTTTCAGCTCTGTAACACGCTCGTTATCATGCTCAAGTGTGACTTTAAACACATCACCATACTCCGTCTGCAAAAGAAAGAAAAAC
This sequence comes from Bidens hawaiensis, assembly GCF_021521415.1. NCBI lineage: Eukaryota > Viridiplantae > Streptophyta > Magnoliopsida > Asterales > Asteraceae > Bidens > Bidens hawaiensis. The sequence goes on from NW_027495667.1 coordinate 55,559, forward strand.
ATAGATTTCTGTTTATGCACACTAGCCGAGACAATAAGCACCCCACGCTCCGCAGGCAAATCCGCCCTCCTAGGAATCACTGCCCGAACATCCGGATGCCCCTGATTCTTATAAATAACAAAATTCTCCGCACAAACAAGCACCCCACTCGGCCCATCCCCACCACCAGGAACCGTCACCAACATATTCGCCCCATTATCCACCTGCTCCGACCACTTCCTCGACACATGATTAAGCCCCAAATCCAACTCATAAAACGTAAGCTGCTTCTGCGCCTCGCTCGCCGCCTGGCCCGTCGGATCCTGATCCGCCTCCGAATAATCCAACTCAATCGCTGCAAACACCGGATTATCAAAACCACAGTCCACACCAGCGATCGAGTACGTAATCGTGTGCGACTTATGCGCCTCCAGCGGCGAGGAAATCGTTAACCTAGCAGCCGTATCCCTATTCAACACATAAACAAGCTTCTGCTTCTCACAAGCACCAATCATAACCGCACGGCCTTTAGGATCAATAGCTAAATACTGGCCAGGCACAATCCTACGGCTACCGGACTTACCAAACGTCTCCTTATGGACTTGAACAAACACATTCTTCTCCTTACTATACTCTAGAATAATAATACGACCGGAATCAGAACCGACAACGATATAATCCTTTTGAGCACCGGTTAACCTAAACTGAGCTAGAGATCTAATGGCACCGAATACATCTACGGAGAGAATGGTTTGGATCTTACCGTTTTCGTCGGGGCGGAGGAGTTCGAGGACTTTGCCGCGGGCGACGACGAGTTCCTGAGACTTGTTGCCGCCGGAGAAGCTGCCGTTGACGGCGCATACGATGCCGGTGGCTTGCTGGAGAGTGAGGTTGTAGAGATACATGGTTATCGGGTGCTAAAACCCTAGAAATTGAAGAAATGAGGAATTATTAGGGCTTATATTGGAGAGTAATGAAGACGGCTTCGTTTGTGGTGGTTTCGTGGACAATAGGCTAAATAAGCAAAGATTGGAAAATTTATGGCCCAACTCAATATTCAAACCAAAAATTACCCTTAAGGCTCCTTTATTTTCTGTTTTTTATATCTTTTATCATTACCAGTTTTTATTCCTTTGCTTACAACAACTTTCAAAATATATTAAAAAATTATAGAGGATAAACAATAACTTTTCAAATATACAGAAAAATCGCTACTTTTTCTAATATATAAAAACTCTTCACTCACAACACCCTGAATCATTCTCTAAATTATAAAAACACCCCTCACATAATATAAGGGGTTGGATGAGAATAAGTTGTTTTTATAGTATTAGTCCAAGTCGGATTATAATTTGATTAATGTAGTGGGAGAAGGCAAATACTAATAGGTAGGGGTGAGCAAGATAAGGGTCGGACCCTTGAAACCCGGTTACCCGACTCGTAAAACCCTTAATTAGACCCGAAAATGTAATAAGGGTCGGGTTAAGGATATTTAAATTTCACCTTAAAGGGTAAAAGGGTTTCAAGGGTCCGATCCTTTTTCAAACCCTTGACCTGTTTACTAGTTTCTAGATACTATACATTAGATTCGCGATTAATCTGAAACTTAGGAGAGGTTTGTATTTCATATATAATTCATCAGAAATTTCCCAATCACTAAGAAAAGTAAAAATAAAGGGTCATACTATTGAATGGAAACATATATATAGGAATCACTAAATTGTTCTTTATACGTAATTTGTGAATGTGAATATTATTTGTATCAGTTCAAATGTGTTAGTCCCATTTTGTTTTAGTCTTTTGTATTGTAAATATAAGTATTGGGCTTTAGTTGTTAAAGTTAAATGTATGGGCCCAAGGGAAACAATGTTGTAAAGCCCATTGGACATTGGATGTGTTCTACTTCTCATGCATGCTTTCCTGTAAATAGAAAGCATGCCATAAGAAGCAAGAGTTGGATTGTTCATTAATAGAAAACCTTTTGGCAAAAAAACAAATTATCTCTCTAACTTTCTCTCTTCTCATCTCTTGGCTCTCTCTCTCTCTCTCTCTCACCTTTCTTTAAACGAAAATAAACTCAAGATCCGAGACCTCTTGGTTGTTTAGTGTGATTTCCACTAGCACTAAGTTAGGTTGATCTAAAGACGTTGTTAGATCCACCCGAATATGAACCTACAAAATGGTTGATAAACTTTTGAAGTTAAACTTCACTATGTTATTAAATGAAAGTATAAATGTTTTAAAATTCATATGTTAAAGTCATATATAAGATATGCAACTAGTAAATAAAGAAAAGAAAATGTGATTACTCCCTTAAAGGGTAAAGGGTTGGACCCTTAAAACCCTTATTTATACCTGACCCTTTTATGATTTAGAGGGTAGGGTCTCGGGTCCACGTTTCTTCCTAAAAGGGTAAAGGGTCCAAGTAGGGTATTAGGTAAAGAGGTCGGGTCTTATCCTTTGAACAGTCATAGTAATAGGTCGGTAAATATAAATAATAAATATAAATAATATAAATAACCAAAGTAAATATATTTTACTTTGGTTTTGTTGTATGTAACTGTTACGTTTTATTTTTATTATTATTCAGTCAATTAAGTTAAGGGGGTTATGGTTTATTTAAATAGTAAGGGGTGTCTAATGTAATTGGTATGACTATTTATTTGGTGTTTATCTATGGAATGAATATCAGAGAATTTGAAATCAATTTCCTTCTATCTTTGAGTCTTTCTTATTCTTTCAGGTTTCTTACCCCATCAGTAACCGGTTATGTTACTTGTAATATCGTTTGATGATTAATAAAATCTTTTTTTAGTGTTTAAAAAAATTAAGGGTTGTTCGGATTTTGATTCACATTTGAAACGTTAGAAATTCGATTCAATTCGAATTCGGTTTTAAAAATTCGAATTCGACTATATTAATCGAATATGAATTTATGATTTATTATTCGATTCGATTCAAAATTCGAATTCAAATTATACATATAGATATATGTATACTAGGCAGGTGCCCGCGCGATGCAGCGAAAAACCCAAATCTTGGTAATCACGTAATAGATTTATGGATATTTATTGTTCTATTTGAAACCATGAAACTGTTTGTTGGTATATGTAGGTAGATTAATAATGCTTATTTAAACTCAATTTATTATCGAAGTACAAACCATATCGTTGGTAATGATTAAGTTTGGTTGATTTCAATTTTCAATTGTTCGGTCTCAAAATACTAATGATTTGGCTCACAGTTTAATCCAAAACCATTAAAAATTTAAAACCTATACATAAAATGTTATTTTTATAACCTAAACAAACTATAGCAATACCATACTCAAATTAAAGATAATACAACGCTCGTTTTTATGGTGTAATTTTTTTTTAAAAAATATTATCGTACGAAAAAGTTAAGACATTTTAAAAATCGTGGGACAAGTTGGGTCGGAAGTGAAATTAAAAAGAGCAGATAGGTAAAAGATAGAGTTGAGATTTGTAAATATTCTTTAAATTTACAAAGTTGATAAAAGTAGGGGGACTAAAATTATAACTATCTTGGTAAAAACATAAAAGACACGTGATATTTGTGTAATTGTGACCATTTTGCTCCTCTTTAAAATTATACTGTGTGTTTAAACGATTGTAAATTTCTTAAAATTCACCGTCTTAATTTGTTCATGACTTCTATATTATATATAGATAGATATAGATAGATATATAATTATTTTTTTATTTGTGTCAAATTCATAAATAATAAATGTCCATTACAAATTAATTAAACTTAATGGGCCATACTTTTGTTTCTTTGTCCATACTAATATGAGTGTTATTTACTTCTTATTTTCAATATTTTGAATTTTAAATTATTTGTACTTTAATTTTGAATTTATTATTATGTGGTATTGTAGCTACTTTAAATTTATATGTTTATTTTGCAATTATAATTATGGTTTTCAAAATTTTGGCATAGGTAAACTTGCATTAGATCGAATTTATTCGAATTAAATTTTTGCAATTTTTCAGATTTTTTTTTTTTTGAAATTTTTTGCAATTTAAAAGTTATTTTTCTCAATTTATACTAATTTTTTCAATTTTTAAAAAAATATTTTGCAATGTCAAACTGTTTAAAATAAAAAAATAAAAAATAAAAAAACTAGACAACCTGTTATCCAGGTAAAATATATAGAATTGAAAAAAAAAAAACTTTATAACCTGACTGGAACAAAATATTTTATGAGTGACATGATTAAAACAATTTCAAAACTTATAATCACGTATGTGGTAGAAAAAATATGTTTTATTTTCATAATAATAACGGGTTGGCCTTTTTAGAAAAAAAAGGAAAGAAAAGAAACAAAACCGAAATGTAAATCAGGAAGGGGCCTCTTTTAGAATAACAGTGGGTAGCCAGTTAACAGGTAGACGGGTGGAAATATGTAACCCAAACTCAACCAATGTTAATATTCATGTCAAAGATTTCAACCATAACTCATACACACATAAATTCGGGTCAACCCGAACACAACTCATTTAACCAATTTATCAAAATAGAAATTAAAAACAAGATTGATATAATTTAGATTGAATGAGTAATATGAATCTTCTCATTATTAATAAATCTTGAAAATGAATTGAAAATCACAAAGTGTATTTTCAGAAGAATGGAAAACGTAAAAAAACACAAATTAAAATATAAGTATAAAAGGTTTACACAAATTAACGAGTGGCGTTAGTCGACTCATACCCTATATATATATATATATATTTGGTCAGGTTCGGGTCTTGTCAACAACTGCCGCCCCTAACGAGACACGTTTATCAATAGATAATGTAGAAATGACAAGATGTGATGTATTTATCATCATCGATATCCGTAAGTGATCTTTGTGATCATCATGTAGGAGTATGGTCAATTGAAGACATCTATACATAAGTTGCAAGGCTAACAATGGTTTGTTTGTTGATCAATTGAAAACGATTTGGGCTCCATTTCTTTTATAGTGACTACTTGGGTCAGTGGTGTGGTCACTTCTTCATCATTCTATATTTTAAATACATATTTATGTTGTTAAGAATACGATAGATGATAATTTCTTACCTTTTGAATTGTTACTAGATCTTGAAATTATTAACATGTGATGTTTAGTTGAATATCAAGTCGGATTTTTGATTTGAGTCAAAAATGGGTTTTGGATGATAGAAATTTCACTAAATACATTTTAATAAGGTATATTGGTTTTTATTAATCCCAAACTATTGTCTTTTGGTTACTACAGGTCTCAATTAACGAATTGGCTGCTGATGGTCCAACTTGTTACGTATTTGTTCTTAATGGTCCGCGACTAACAGAATCCTAACGTCGTTAGTTTTAGGTCGCAGGAAAAACGTTTTTTGCCAGAAAATTCAATTTTTCCCGAAAACTCAACATTTCCGACTCAAACATCTTGGTAAATTTGTATCAGACCTTTAGGAACCTTCTTCTAGTAAAAGCCCCAATTATTGAGGTCGCTGGAAACCCTAGATTTTGCATCGTCGGACCTTTAGGAACCATAGTTCGGTTGATGGTGCTCAAGTGGTGGTAATTGGTAGACGGTGAGTCAATTGGTGGCGGTTGTGATGTTCGGGTGGTGTTTTCTGGCAACAAATTTGACTTTTCCGGCCAAAGACGTATTTCGACGACCTAAACCTAATGGCATTAGGATTCTATTAATCATGGACTATTAGAAACAAATATGTTAAAAGTTGGGACCGTTAGTAGCCAATTTATTAATTGAGACCGACAATGACCAAAATGCAATAGTTGAGATTAATAAAAACCAATTTACTTTTTAATAATCGATCGTAATAAGGAACCAATGCCTAAATATCCTAAATATAAATATAAAACAAGGCAAAATCTACTATGCCTAAATATAAAAAATAAAGTTTGTATAGTATATACAAAATCATGTGATCTCCTCTTTCCGATGAAACAAAACAAAGAAATATTTTGGGCTGTTCAAACACACCAAATATGCAAAATTCAAGGTAGTTGTTTAACCAAACCACCCCACACCAAAACAACTCCATCCATATCATCAACTCCATATTAGATCGTCACTATATATATTCATACGTGCAACAACACTCCTATTCATCATTAACAACATTTCCCATCAACTAAAACAACACCCGAATCCACAACATGATCAAATTATCCACCTCTACCATTCTCAAAGCCACGATTTGCATCATTTTGCTAGTCATTTCTCTAGAATGTTTGAATGCCACACGTGTCCTCCTAGATACAACAAGTGGTGTGACGCCTCTGGCCCCATTGCCAACCAACGAGCCTGACACAAGTGGTCCGGTAGACGAGAATGACACCCCTGTGGAAGATTCAACACCTACGCTACCAAGTGGTCAAATTCCTGCCACTGTAGCACCTGCGCCAGTAGTGGGTCCCACCACTACTAAAGTAGCACCTACTGTTGTAACAACCCCAGTGGCCACCCCAGTCGGTGTGACACCATCTGGAGGGTCAGGTGCCACTCCGACAGGAGGGTCAGGTGCTACTAGTGGTGGTCTTAACGGGGAACACCCAACTTTGAGTTTCTTTATGCATGATGTCCTAGGAGGGTCTCATGCTACAAGTAGGGTGGTTACAGGAATTGTAGCTACTTCAAGCGCTAACGCAGTCCCATTCTCGACACCAAATAGCCAAGTGTTTCCAGTCACTGGCGGTGTCCCGTTAAACAACATTAATGGCATAGTGACTAACAATAACCTCCCATTCTTAGCCGGTTTCAATGGTAACAACCCGAACAACCCCAATTCCAACACCATTCTCCAAAACACCGGGAACAACAACGTTGTCAATGGTGAGAAAAACCTACCATTCGTTGCAGCCGGTCAACTTCCCGCTGGCATAACACTCCAACAACTCATGTTCGGGTCAATCACGGTTATTGACAATGAACTAACCGAAGGGCATGAGCTAGGTACGGGCGTGCTTGGCCGAGGACAAGGTTTCTACTTTTCGAGCTCGTTGGATGGGAGTAGTCACACATTTGCACTCACAACTTTATTTCATGGTAATGATCACGAGGTGGATGATACCATTAGCTTTTTCGGAGTCCATAGGACTGCTTCTGAGATATCGCATATCGCGGTGATTGGTGGGACCGGGAAGTATGAAGAGGCTAAAGGGTATGCAACCATTGAGAGTCTACCTCAAGTGGATCAACACACCACTGATGGTGTTGAGACCATTGTTCATGTCAATGTGTACCTCACGACACCATAGACCATGGCCTTGTGCTAAGTTTGTGTGATGTGATTTAGCTTTGTGGTTGTAGTACTTTCTGCTTTATTTGATGTACCTTGGAGTGGCTTATATTTATAATCAAAGGGTGTTAATTATTTTTCTGTTTAGAAACCTTATTATAACATGTGCTATTTAATAGGTTCACTTTCAAACCATTTTCTAGGGCTGAAATATCGTGTATACACGTACAGGATAAGACATGAACACGAAACATATATTTGTACATATCACGAAAAACTTTTTGTGTACTGTTTCCCAGACACAAACGCGAACCTGTTAATTCTAGGTGTACACAATAAGACACGATAGTGGCCAGGGCAGGCTGGTGTGTAGTGCCGATCGGATCGTCAGATGGGTTTGGGGGGCCAAAATTTTTTATATATACATTTAAAAATATAAAACTTATAAAATATGATTTATCTTTACAATCTTATTATTATTATTATTATTGGGCTAAAAATTTTTTGTTTATCCATAAACTTTTCACTATGGATGGGCTTTAAAGCCCCTCCACAGTGCCACATCACCGTCACGCCATAGCCACGTATGTTTGCTGTCCCTCTCCATAACGCCCCACTATGGTTTGTTGCCCCATTATATATATATATATATATATATATATGTGTGTGTGTGTGTGTGTGTGTGTATTTATGTGTACGTGTAAGAGAGAGAGAGAGAGAGAAGTTGGATGGTCCCACACTATCACACCCCAACCTAAGACGGAAATGCCGGGGTGTGATCCGATTGCTCAGAGCTCGAAGATACTATCATATATATATAAATGACAATATCTATTTAATTATTGTGTTTAAATAATACACACAATAATCAAATACAACCAAACAATTCGAATAAATAAATACAAGTCTAAATCCATGTATGTCTTCATTATAATCCTAAGGTCTTTCTAAGTGTCCATCCTTCAACTCAGGCAACCTGCATATCCGTAGAAAATGGAGTTTTGTCAACAAACATGTTGAGTGAGTTTACCACCAAGTTTTGACACCAAAATAATGTTAATATGATAAATAAGCAAAACGTAATAAATGCGGCAATGAAATCAAACCATAAGCAAGTAAGTTGTCGACTAAACCATTGCCAAGCGAATCGGGCGCCGGTAAATCAACCATGAGCAAATAATGAGAATAAGACCGTTGCCAAGCGAATCGGGCGGTGGTCAATAGAATGAGAACCCAATACATGGGGATATGCGGGACCTCTCCGAGCATGAATGCGCACATAAACAAGTAAGCACATAACAAGTATATTTGATTAATCACACACAATTACACGTTTGCTATTTTTGATATGTATGTATATATAGATATGTATGTATAGTCTGATATACGCATATGTCTCCAAAACGTTTGTGAAAATCGAGTAAAATAGGGGAATGATAAAACTCACCTGATCGATTTAAGCCAAACGTGAATGATTACGACAAGAAAGCGAAAATAACGCTCTTCGAGAATTATCGACAATAATCCTAATTAAATATTATGAACGAGTTATAAATAATGTAACACGAATAATGAATTTAGGATTTCGATGTGGATTGAGTTACAATTATGATCGGTATGTTATGAATTGAACGATTGATCTCTACGGATTATTATTATCGTTTAATTATAAATCATTTTTTATCGTATAATCGAACTTACAAATAATTAGTTTCGAATAAATACGAGTTGAGATATATAATGATAAACCTTTAAATATATATAATTATCAAAAAATTTATATCTTAAAATCTTTAACAAAATCCGATGGTAAAAATATTATTAACAATTAGGCAACATGTTAAATACGCTTATTAGGCTTTTGTTTAAAACAAATAATACACACACATATATATCTAATAAATATGAAAAATTTGTAAATATATTTTATGACGAGAATCATCGATATTAGTATTAGATGTTAATAAAATAGTTGTTGGTTTATTTTTAGTAATATATATATATATATATATATATATATATATATATATATATATATATATATATACGTGAAAACTTGTAACGAGGTCAATTGGCAAGAAACGCTTAGCTTTATGATGTCAGGTAAATAAATAACGTTTAATTGATATTTAATATTAATTATAATATTTTATAATTCATTTAAAAAAACCACTAAAACAAGTAAAAACCAAAAATAACAGAAACAGACAAAACTGGGACTCGAAGCCGGGTGGCAGCCGGCCCACAAGAATGAACACACACACCCTAGCCAACTGAGCTAGGGTGTCAGTTGGTAAATGTTTGTAAATGTATATTTTTATACAGAAACCAGTTAACCCCATTCAATCATGAACCCTAATTCTATAATCGCTCAATCCGTTTAACGTTTGTTTAAATTGACTTAGAGCTTATAATTATTGATGAAAGACGACCAGAAAGCATGTTTTAATTACCGTGATTGGCGACGGGAACACAGAGAACGACAAACTCATTGCCGCGGCAAATGTGGTATCCGAACAGAGGGTAGCAACCAGATATAGTGTAATTAAGTTTAGGGCTATTGATCGCCGGATTGTATAGAAGGTACAGACGTGTTTAATTGAATTATGATCAGCCCAAGTTTATATAATTGATATTAGGTTAGAACGGTTTATAATATATCGATTACACGTTATAGATGATTTTGTTTCCTAATTAATGTTGTTGTTTAGGCCGAAATTAGTAAGAAAAATCAAAAACACGATTCAATTCCTAATTTACAACGATAATTGAGGCTCAAGCAAACTAAACGGGTCATGGATACGGGTTGCGGATACGGGTCACGGGTCTGGGTAAATGGGTTACAAAGATAATATATGAAAATTTCATTTTAGTCCTTGGAGATTTGAGATGGAATCAATACAGGTTAAAACTTTATACTTTGGGTTAAAAATGTACATTTTTGAAAGTTAAATAAATATAATTCGTGTAGAACTTCCATGATAAACGTGATTATTTTTAGTGATAAATTTCCGAACCTAAGATGGGTCGGGTAATAGATTTAAATTTGTATGTGAAAAACTCGAGTTGTTACACCCCCCCTCAAAGTCGCCCGATCTTCACAACACCCCCTTTTGTCGCCCGCCCTTTACGGCCCTCGACAGTGTTCCCCCCTTAATGCCGCCCCCCTAAGTTGCCTCCAATACAACACATAGCGAGCAGTCTAATCCATATAATCAAGTTTAAATTATTAGGCCCAAAGTAAAACTAAAAACTATAAAATAAAATAAAAAGCAAATGCAAAATAAAAAGAAATAACGGCGGACTAAAATTCCTCATTGGCTCCTTCCTTCTTTGTGAATGTTGAACAAAACTTGAACGACGAGCAACCCAACCGACTTCGTCGTTGACCACTAGGCTCTTCTGCGGTTGACCAAACCAGCCATCAAGAACCAAGGTATGTAATTTTTTCTTTTTTTGTTTCAATGCTAGAAGAGCTTCAGGAATCGTCGGTTAGTTGTTAGTTATTACAGTATTTGATTTTAATAATATATTTTTCTATGTTTATTGTTGTAACATTAGCGTCGTTTAAAAAAAATAGGTTATATATTTCATTACTTGTTAGGGCTATGGGCCTTTTTATTTTGGCTCGGTCTAAGTATTTAAATCCTCGGAGACGCCCCTGATAATAGCTGTTTAGAAACACATAGTTAAGAACCTGTTTAGCGAGTCACTCATAATTACCTAAATACTAACAAATGCGAGCAATCAAAACTAATTGATAAACTAAAGCATTAAACTATGTGAGCAACCTTATATCTCCTAACAAACAAATTACTAATTAAAGTTAACCGGATGCGTATAACTATACTTAAATCAGAAGAGGGTTAAATTTTGGTACCTTAATAGACAACTGGTTGTAGGCGACGACGCCTGAGGGGAAGGCGATGGGCTGCAAGGAGGGAGACCATAGATGCGATAGCGGGTGCGTCGTTGTAGTTATCGACTAGCGAATGATGGTATGGTATGGTGTAAAAGAATTAGGGTTAGGTAGTTAAGGTACAATACATATTATATTATTATATTTTTAGTTATATAAAAAAATTAATTAGCTACTAACGGGTATTTTACCTGTTTAGACACGATAATTATCAGTTTGACTCGTGTCTACCTGTTTAGTACACACGAAACCTATTATGGCCATATACGATACCTGTTAAGGTCGTGTGGGTTCGTGTCATGTATTCGTGTACGTAAATTGTCAGCCCTACCCTATAGGGCCCCTCTAACAAAGCCTTCAAAGGTCTCTGCATACTAGAACTAAAATTACCTATCATGATTTGAGAAATCAATCTCAAATTGTTGAAATGTTGATTTCAGCCCTATTTACATTATCCTATCTCAAAACACGAGAAAGCTTGTTTACAGAATTTACAGTTTGTTGCTCGGTTATCTACCAATATATTGTAAATTGTAATCATTTGTCTTTGAGCAATTCAAATCAAAGGCCGTTTATTATAGAGAAAAAAAAACAATAAAATCTCAAAACTGATTAATCATCAAAATCTCAAAACTGCTTAGTTCCATACTTCGATGTGCGACCCGACCCAGCTAACACTACAAGCATTATACCTTCGATCGAGTTAGAGTCGCGAATTGCTGATTAGCCTATGTTGACGCTCGAACTTCTCAATTCTAATAAAAAATAAAAACCCATTTTTGTGCCCTCTTAATTTGTTACTAGTAATGTTTGTTGTGAAAAAAGTTGCGTATTTGGGCTATCACTATTATTAGGTCCTACTAGGTTCTTATTATTGGCTTAAATTTGTGAGATTATTTATTTGTTATTGTTTTGAATATGCACGAGTGTGAATAAGGGTTTTTTAGAAATTTTGGCCCCCCGTCGAGAACGGGCCCTAGGCAGTGAGTGACGCTATATCTTGAAGCCAAGCATGGACCGAACTCATTGCAAATGTTCTAGGTGGTAAGGAATACCCTAAGGATTGTTCGGTTTGTGTAATTCTTAATCATTATCAATTTTCATCTTCACCAAGTTACGTTTATGGTACATGTTTTTACCTTTGAGACTAAACGTGTTCGTTTATTAATCTTTGACTGTTCTTCATCTTGTTTTCATGATGACCCCATAGACTGATTTGCAGTTCACATGTGGACGCGCTTTTTGTTAATAAGGTATTAGCTAGGTATTATAAAGTGTATCTTAATTTGGGCACGATATATATGCTGTAAACCATTTTCTTTTCATACTGATTCCATATTCTTTTAGGCATATGAAGGTGCGTTGTATTTTCCATTCTATTTTTTGTCATATGCATTGTATAGGAGCATCATCACCTTCCACATTGATATCCTAGTACAGTAGTATCCATATATTTAGCTTTAATGTAAGTTTCAATATTTGTTTCCAATAATGAAATCAAGTGAGATATGAAATTAATGTGGTGGGCTATCTACCTTTCACTAATCCACATGCTTTGTTCAAGTCATGGTTAGAACTTGTTAAAACTCATATATATTTCGATAAACATCTTCCGCTTTAAGAACTTAATTAATTACTCTTTATGAACTGAAGAAACTTGAGGGTGAGTAAGTATTTTTTTTCATTTTACTTAAGTTTTAAAAAAATAAATAACTCTTGTAAAGAAATTTGAACACGCACATACATAAGCATACACATACTTGTAAAAAAGTTGAATGTATATATTATGTATACCACTGCATTTTTTTTAAATAGAACATAGTAAGATGGTATAATATGCAGAATTACATACATTTATATGTCCTGTTAGTAATTATTAGAGCCAAAAGGTGCATGTTGAAGAATGAGAAATTAAAGAGGGCTTAATTTGTTTTTGAGAATGTGAACTGTGAAGTGGTCAATTATGTGACGGTTGTTGACCGACAGCCTTCGCAGGATGATTTGGAGGGGTCATAACATCCTCTCTAATACTTTAAATGGGACATTTCTAATGCAAAGCCAAGTGTCCACCATTTGTCACAAAAATTATCCATAACCATACATCTCATCTGAAATGTCAATTACGAGCCATAAGTGAAGTGTTGTAGAGCTTGCTAGACGCTTGCCAAATGATATGGTAGAGACTGGCGATTAATCGGATTATAATAGATACCTGTACGGACCATAAGTGAAGTGTTGTAGAACTTGCATGGTGGACACATGCTTCAAGCACTCACCTAGTGATGCCACCCGACATCAATAAAAAAAAAACTAACGCGGCTTTCAAGTGAGAATGCGAGCATGTAAAGTACGTCATTAAACCGCCATATTATACATCTCCCCACCCCCACGCCCCCACCCCTAAGAAGCAAAGAGTAAAAACAAACTTCGCATTTTTATGACATCAAATATATTTGAGAGCGTACATTTGATTGGATTGCTTTAATACAATTAATAATTCAAAGTATTTGATTAAAGTATTATTAAAATATGCTTACATTCCTTAATCTAGTTTCATATATGCCACAAATTAAAAAATAAAAATAAAATATACCATCGTATGGAAAGTAATTTTTTTTGTGACCACAAGTTAAAAACTCTATGGAATCTTGCTATGAAACCACTACTTCAGATAGCATTCGTAAGATTTAAAAATGGGGAAATTGTGGATCATGATACTGTTCATTTTTAAACTCATATATTTATATTTAAAAGTCTGTTGTGTCCCTTGTGTACCAATAAGATCAAAGACCAACACCATAGGGAGTTTGATTGTGTTTATCAGAATAAGAGTACGTTTCTAGAAAAATTATTTTCAAATAGATGTATTTTAAAATATATAACAAATGATTGAAATTTTATTTAACCAATACTACTTTTCATGCCATCTACTAGGCATATATGGCCGGGCATGACCTAATTAGTTACTTGTGCGAGTCGTGCATGCATCCGTGCACGTGCATACTCTCATGTTAATACCACTTAAACGTTTTTCTCGGCATTGGCATGATTATGCGAACTCTTTTGCATGATTGTGCATGCCTTTGTAGGATGATGCCAACTCGTTTACGTGATTATAGTAGTTCATGAACTTAGTTTTCTTATATTTCTTCGTTTCTCGTTCAAAAAACCTTTTTACTGCAAATACATATACAACCAATATAAGTATCTATTCATGAGAATTTGCAATTAAGATCCAAAAATGAGGATTTAATGTACACAATATATAATTTGTTATCAGGCATTGTAGCACTGACTGCACTTTTATATTCATAATACAAAAACTACGAATGTAGCATTAGAAAATCTTTGAAGGCACAGGGCCACAGGCCCACCGCCCAACCACATAAAATCATGTTAATCCTTTAGACCATTCACAATTTCAAACTTATACAAACTAAACACATTATATTTTAAACTTTTCTTAAAATTTTATTTTCTTTCAAAACTTTACAAACCTATTAAAAAATTATTAAAATTGTATATATATAATATGTATAGATATGTTTGTGAGAGCTAGAGAGGGCGGCCCCCACATTCTCGTTTGTCTCAACGTTTGCAGCCCCGAACCCACCCACAAACCTCACCAACGAGCCTCCCCCCTCCCCCTCCAACATGACTCGTTTTCCCATTCTCGTTTGTTGCTTGCCACCTTGGATGGATGCATCCACAAACTACGCAATAATCAAAATAAATTGATAAATATTTTAAATTTAAATTAAAAAAAGTGTGACAACAAACATGATATAAAACTGTCTGCTATGCTATCAGACACATTTATAACATGCAGGCCTTGTTATCATGTCGAATCAACTTTCCACTTATTCTTCTCATATGCATAGTTTACTCTCAACACTACCATATTTATTCTTACCACATCAACCTTATTATATTTTCATATCATCATCATTATTTTTTTTTATTTGACAAATATTCTTTTTATTAAAGAAATGATTTAAATAATTAAATATAATATATTAATAATTTTTTATTATAACACTGTTTTAAAAGAAAATAGTTGTTGGAAAGTTATAAAAAGAAAATTAATATTCTAATTAATATTTAAAATTCTTAAATAACAAGCTGTTGGATCTTTTTAGATTATTAAAAAAAATTAATAAATAAGTTTGCTTTAGATTAAAATAACTTATATAGATAAAATTTAAGTAAAAAAAAAATCAAACTAGAACAATACTACATGATTTAAAACAATCATGAACATAGGCTAGAAGGGAGTCAAAGCATATTTGTTGTAAATATAAATATATAAATATATATATATATATATATATATATTTGAATTTTAGTTACCGTTGGAAACTTAAAAATATTAATGATCATTTACTTAATTTTGTAATAAATTATTATTTATTTAAACACTTTTATTCATGTGATTTATTTATTTTGTGTTAAGCTCTTTATTAATTATTATTACTAAAATTAGTTATTTAAAAAAACTATGTAAAGATTGATTTAAATAAAAAAAATAATAATACTTTAATATTGTGGCTCACCATAGATGCATTTAGAGCGTTTGTGGTGATGTGCATCTCCTTCAGTGCATGTAGCCCCAATGCTACACTTCTTGCATGCGTATGCCAGCCTGTCACCTCAGCTAAGTGCACTCAAATGCACTCACGTTATGGGCAGTCTAATTATCAATATAAAACATCAGATGGTGAACTCTATTTGATGACTTTTGAAGCCAACAGAAATATAGTGGAAGTAGTGCTAACTGCTAACTATTGAAGAATATTCACGGAAGTGATGATGCTCATAACGACTTAATTGGTGTTAATATAGTAATTTAAGGTTATTTAGTGTAATCTGATTAATCAAAGACTTAAATTAACTTTACACTCAGCAAATGCTGGATTAACATCGGATGTATCTTGGTCTTGAATATGTGGCGTGCGGGAACCGCTTGTTTAATCGAATTTGTATAAAAGGTTTTAAGTATTGATTATTTTAAATTAGGCTTGAAGTGATGTACATATTGCAACTCTATAGTGGGGGAAGCCTAATAAAATAAGGGAAAGTCCCTAAAATATTCATTTTAAATATTGAGATTCTAGGATTGTCCTATCTTTTCAAATAATTCCTGAAATGTCCATTACGAAAGAATGAACCGAGTAGAGAATAATGCAAGACAAGTAATTTGTATGATCCACTTGACACGATTTTGTGAGTGAAATGATCTACTCGGCCTGGTTTTTTTAGTGAAATGATCTACTCGGCTTAGTTTTTTTTGTATCACTAACTAATCGAACTCAATTATTGTAGTACCAAAAAACTCGTGGTTTTGATCTTCTCTCCATGTTCATGATCTACTCGTCTTGGTTTTTTTGTTTCATGATCTACTCGCCCTGACATAAACATTAATGCAGTCGTCGAGCCGACTGCTTTGTTGGCGCATAGTTTTTGATCTTTGGCGAGTTTATTGTTGTACGTAATAGTCGAATTGCTACAGGTGTTCGGTTTTTATTGGTTATACGAATTACTCGTCTTAAATTATTTTCTATTCGGTTCGTTCTTTTCGTAATGGACTGAGGAATTGTTTGAAAAGATAGGACCATCTTGGAAAATCAATATCTAAAATGGATATTTTGAGAATTTTCCCGTAAAATAAACTTATTCTATCACCCAACTCAATAAAATGTACATTGACTTTAAGCCATTTTCAAAATAGATCTAATAGATTAACCATTAAGAGAATACAGATAGGATTAACCGACTAAGCTAGCTAAGATTTAGGATTAACCGGCTAAGTAAGCCAGGATTTAACATGTCACAAAAAAAAATAAGATTAAAAGTACAATGAGGTTCATGGAAAGAGCCAGTCAAATCAATACATAGGTAAAAGGCTGCCGGCTAAGACGACCAAGATTAGCCTAGCCGGCTAAGACAATATAACATGACTAACTGGCTTAGACGACTAAGATTAGCCCCATCTTTAGAAACAGTCGGCTACACAAAGTAGATTAAAAGAACGGGTAAAAATTATTATTGAATGACTATTTTACCAAAAATAACTTATTAAACAGTTAATTCAACTCTATGAGGTATTTAACTAATTTGTCAATGTGTGCGGCTTTAAATTGTCAAATGAGCAAACTAAAAAAAAAAAAAGAAAAAAAAAGAGCTCACGACTAGATTCAAGACTGAGACAAAGACTTAACAATTACACCACCTTACCAATCCACCAACTTGTTTTCTTCATATTAAATCCAAATAAGATAACATATATAACGACCTGGTTGCTTGCATAATAACCCATGAACCAATTTTAATAGTAATTATAAATTCGAACCAACGAGCAAGACTTAACCACTACACCACCTAATCACTCTATCAACTTGTTTTCTTTCTATAATTTAATCTAATAGCATAACATGCGTATAAATAAGATGGTTGTCTTCACAAACTCTACCAATATTTTTGTAGATCAAAATAGGATCAAAGAGCAACACTTGAATCAAAATCTGTCGTAAAGTATTGTTGGATCGTCATGTTCCTTGATTTATGAAATCAATTAGTTACACTAGCAATTTTAATTGCTTTAATTAATCATGAACAACCACTTGAGATTTCTACTCTAAGGCATATATAGATGAGATCTTGTTAGTAGCATGAGATGTTAAACTGCTTTGCTACTTTGTACTATGTTTTAAGTCAAGCGATGCCTAGTTCCTTACCGCGCACATGTCTTGTTCTATCAAGTGGATGCAAAGGATCATGCCATGATTACATAGGATAAAACTCTATCATTTAGCGTCACGCCATTGATTCTAACGCTCGCGTTGACTACGTCTTAGTTGTGCATCATTGAAATAAAGAATACCTTGTTCCAGCCTTTAGACATCAGTCAGTTTAGACCTAACCACGCTAATTCCTTGTATTCGTTTATTCTTTTATGTTCTCTTGGTGTTTGTTTAAACCTATCATCCTTTTCGTTTCTGCTTACACATTATTGGACATAAATCTCAATCTCTACTTAACAATCATGGCTCGTCAATGACGTATTAGATTGCAAATAATCGTTTGTTCCAACGTAATGTTGAATCGGCACTTTTGAAAATTTGAATAACCCTTTTGACCAACGTTTGTCATTAGTCATTACCCTCGTGGTTTTTCTTTTCCTTGATTGAAAGTTTGAGACGCTTTAATTTTCTTTATATCCAATTCATGAAAAGGCTTAACATTTACAAGGATTCCTCTAAGTTGCAATTTTATCCCTACAAAATACAACTTTGCTATTTTTATTGCTTCGTTTTACGTGTACAAGTGAATTAAAAGTTTAAAATGAATGTGCCATCAACAATGTTTGATAAATATGGGATACATATAAATCAAATAATAATAACTATAATGAATTATAAATCGGCTAACATAAGTGTACCATTCCCGACTTCCCGTAAACATATGAGCACTAAACTAGTAGATTTATGAATTGTAAATATAAAAAATTTGATGATCAAGGCATCAATCGACTACTTTCGATGTCAAATTAGATCTATTCTGAAGGTTAATCTTGAATTATTAATAAAGTAAAGGTTTAATATAATAAGTTTAGGAAATGTTTTTCTTGGAGATAAAGTTTAGTAGTTGTCTTGGAAGGCAAGTTTCGAAGATCTATAAATGCGGGTCTACGTTATTGTTTATTTTGTGTGTCAAGAGAAGTCTCTTCTCCTTGTATATTCGTGAAGTTATGTTCGTTTGATTTTATGAAAAGAGTCGAGGATTGTAACCCTAATATCCCATGTTCGTTTGTTTGATATGATTGTTTGATGTGTCTGGACCAACATATTCACCCGATTAAAATCTGCTCACAAAGTAGA
Source organism: Bidens hawaiensis (assembly GCF_021521415.1). Classification (NCBI taxonomy): domain Eukaryota; kingdom Viridiplantae; phylum Streptophyta; class Magnoliopsida; order Asterales; family Asteraceae; genus Bidens; species Bidens hawaiensis. The sequence goes on from NW_027495667.1 coordinate 74,590, forward strand.
GAACTTTGAACCAATACTTAAGACAAAAGTTTGTATGAAGTTTCACCTCACGGGTGATAAGGTTTCCCATTTCCTATGTTTAGCTCGTGACACTACTGGCTTTGAAATTGTTAGCATGCACTTGAATACTAATGCATGTGGTTCAAGATCGATCATAATTAAGGGCTGATATCAAATGTAGGATTCCGTGCTTAATAAGATAGTTTGTAGGTATTTTATTTTATTTTCTTATCTTTTTTTTTTTAAATATTCTTCTTCTTCTTCTTCTTGTTTTTTTTTTTGGTGTGTGTGGTAAACATCTTATTTCGTGGTTTTAGCAAGTTATAGTCTTATAGATATATAATTTTGATATTTAGGGGATTTTTTTATCACGTTTATGCAATTTGAAGTGTTCATTTTGCAAAGTGAACATAACAAGGGAGCGTAAATGGAATTTCCTTTTGTCAATATCTTTACACGACCATCATAGTCTTATAGGAAAGCATTAAGCATATAGATAGTTAGATAAGTAGCAATAATGGTAAACACTAGCATAGAGCCCGTGTAATACACTGGTGGTTCAAAAAAATTAACAAAAAAGTTAAATTTAATAATATGCATAATAAAATATCTTATGTATTCGTAAGACATAAATAATTTTCTAAATTAAGAAAAAATAATTTAAAATAGAAAGTTGTGAATTTATACCAATTAAGAAAAAGAGTAGGCTAACATCAATTCATCCTAGTTGAGTTGGTAAGCCACAAACATTTTAAAAGCAAGGTAGTGAGTTTAATTCCCATCTACAACATATTTTTGATTTTATAATTCATGAAGAGGAAATTGTAAAAATGAAATATTGTACACTTGGCACCCTATGTGGAGGGTCTAATTGAACGACATGTGACAAAATTGTATCGCTTTAATAGTATAATAGGTAGAGGTAGATTTTAAAAACAATACCAAAAAAAATGACAAAGAAAACTATATTAAAGAGGGAATGAAAAGGACATTTCAAAACAACTAAAAAATATTATTATTTTCTTTTCCAAACAACGTTTGGAATTACTCACAATATCTGAGTCTTTTAAAGATGGTATGCCAACTGTTTATACAGACTTTGACACTTCAGTTCCGACTTACCCAAGAACACCGTTGAGGAGAAAACTCAATATTGTGAGAAAACCCTTGAGTCAGATTTTAAACTTTAAATCTTAAAGATCTAAAATTTTAACAGTCACTTCTATGCTATTAGATCAAAAGGCAAATTACAACAACAATATTATCACCAATGATTTTGATTTTATTTTTCCATGTTAGGCATTCTAATTTTAGTTTGAGCAAAGTTATACATGTTTACAAAACAATACAAAAACTATAATCTAATAGAAATAATAAAGGCAAGATCCCACTATGACATATAGTATTATCTATAACATAATACTAACGTGTTAATTTGTAATACATTAAACTATTAAACTTTAGACCCGTGTTTTCTTAGGTTTGTTAACGTACACCGCAATAAAAATAGATATTTGCTCGCAAATATCCTTTTGCTATGACTTGGGTTCGTAACTAATGCCTTTATCGCTAATCGTCTTTTTATGTAAACATTTACTACGATTTTATTAAATAGATTTATCGTGTTATTTTTAATATCTTCAGTTAATATTGCTATTATACACATGCATACATTTCACGAGTTTGCTATGATTTGAAAAACAATTAATTTTACTTTTCTTTATATAACTGTCTCGATTTTGTTAAGAATTTTGCAATAAAGTTTAATTAATTTTCAAATATTTGTTTTCTCGGTTTTGCTACAAATATGTGCTACGTATATAGTTTGTGACAAAATACATGTAGCTAAACCGTAACAAAATATGTCCCCTAGCTAATTTCGTATCTACCAAAGAGCTTGTATCAAGATTTGTTAGAAATGTGTTGCTCTCCACGAGGTTGAGTGTTCAAAATGATAGATAAATGTGTATAATGAACGATACAAACAACAAATTAATTAAGCAAAACTTAATTTTAATAATACGATAAAGTGTTATCATAAGATACGCGCGTCTTGGCTTTAATAGGCATTGTATCTTGTTAACTTTTTAATCATGACGTATTTTGGAAACACAATAAGGTGTATGCTACTCACTCAAAGGTATAAGACAAGATAGTATGTTTGCCAATACTTGTTAGTGGGAAATGATAAAGAAACAATATGATATCACCCTTGTTTTATGAAAAGATCTCTTTGATTGATTGGCTTTACTATTTGCAAATACAAGTGGTGCAACTTTTATTATAATAAAGTTATTAAATGGGTTTCCATTTGTGATTCCATTAGTGACAGTGGAGGTCTCTTCCCCATGACATGCAAATTAAATACTCACTGCCTACTGCCATGGTATATATAAAGCCTACCACCCATTTAATTCTACACACCAAATTAAAACAGACACACGACACACAAACATACATAGAGAGTGCAAAAACATCAAAACAAGATGACATTTGAAAAACTAAAGCCTTATTTGTATGTCATTTTCTTGCAATTTGGGAATGCAGGTTTGGTCATAATTGCCAAAGCTGCTCTTAACCATGGCATGAATCACTATACTTTCGCCACGTATCGAAACCTCATTGCCGCCCTTGTTATGGCTCCTTTCGCTCTCTTCTTCGAAAGGTCGTCATTCTCTCTCGAGATTCGTGTTTATCTTTCTATATATATATATATATATATATATATATTTGTATACATATACAATGTTGAAAGCGCCTAGCGACTTCTGCAACTATGTATTTGACATTTGTGTAATGACAGGAAAGGGAGGCCAAAATTGACATTTTTAATCTTCCTCAAGATAATGTTGCTAGGCTTTCTAGAGTATGTTTCTAATTCTATCATCATCATCATCATCATCATCATCATCATCATCGTACTCAGTATATCCCACCAATAGCAATGCTATGGTAGGGTCTGAGGAGGGTAAGATGTAGACAGCCTTACCTCTATCCCATAGGGATAGAGAGGCTGCTTCCGGTGAGACCCCCGGCTCGATAGTAGTTTTGCATCAAGCCTTGGACATATTACATAAGGCACATAGCACTCAATCATCGGGACACCGGCTGATTGGTGCATGTGCCCTTGTCTTTCGGCTATCAACGCCACCACATGATGCCTGATTAACCTTCCGCCACTTTTAACGTTATTTTCACGAGATTAGTAAAATACCGTCAAAATTAGTGCAATTTTACTTTTGCCCACCCGAGGGTTCACACATATATACATTATATGCGCGCACCGCAAACAGGGCTCATGTTTCTAATTCTCTTGGCCATAATAATGTTGAAAGAATTCTGAATCCAGGGTTTAACATATACTGATTACTAGGTTACTTTCCCGTGTAGCACACGTGTTAGAACAAATAAATTTATTTAAATAATAACACAACGTGAAATACAAAAAAAATATGTTTAACAGATATAAATATAAAGATATATTATATGGTATAATAAATTACACAATACAGAATATGGAAATAAAAAGTTGTTAAAAAATTCATTAATCTATATTTATTTCTTTGTACACAATATTTGTAGTTTTTTTGTAACTTTAATTTCTATATCAAAACTTAGTAGTTTCACATTTTTATACAGGCCAGTTGTTGATCAGAACTTATATTACGCGGGGATGAAGTACACAACCGCAACATTCGCAGTCGCAATGACCAACATAATCCCTGCCTTGACATTTCTCATGGCTTGGGTATGCAGGTAATGTTTCTATAATTCTATATATATTCTAGATGTTCAAGTAAAACACATAATTTACATTCTATGCCCGTCAAACTTCTTACCTATACAAAACTACTCCCTCTTTTACCCCTTGTTGGACAGATAACCATCCCCATACTTTAAAGTACTTGTTATTTTGGGCAGGATGGAGAAGGTGAATATCAAGAAAGTACATAGCATTGGAAAGATAGTTGGAACACTAGTGACGGTTGGAGGAGCCATGATAATGACCGTAGTTGTGGGGCCTACAATTGGTTTGCCTTGGACCAAGGGTTCAACCACGACGCATCAACAACAGTCCGCAACCCATGTGAGCCCCGGAGATAATATCAAGGGCTCGATGATGATCATAGCCGGTTGTTTGTCGTGGAGCTGCTTTTACATTGTCCAGGTTAATTTGATGTTTTCCAAACTCAAAAAGACCATAAATGATAATTAAATTCCCTTTCAAATAGAGCTTATGGTTGGTTCATGGGTCAAAACAAGTGCTTTAAAATATAAATATAGGTTGCGTAGTTATTATATTATATAAGTTCAGGTTCAAGATTTTTGCGTAACCATTTAACCTCTTTCGTTCTACTTATTATCATTTTTTTATTGGCGAACTAACCAATTCATAAGCAAATAAATCAAAATTACCATATTTAGCTTCAAGTGTTTCACATGATTATTAATGCCACACTAATGAAATGAACTTGCTTTTCACAGGCAATCACATTGAAGTCATACCCTGCAGAGCTGTCTCTTACAACACTAATATGTGCAGCAGGTGCATTGCAAGGGGGTATAGTGACTGTAATAGCTGAAAAGGGTCATAATGAAGCATGGAAGTTACAATTGGATGCTGGACTTGTGACTATGGTCTATGGTGTAAGAAACTTTTGGAAACCATGATTAGATACAATATCTCCAATGCGTCACACTGGCTTCCACGTCAAATTTCCAGTCATTTTTCAAAAATAACTATTTTCTCTCAAACTCTACAAACATCTTTACAAATCCTTACATTTTCATAGTATCACTACCTTTGACATTTATTTTTCATAATCAAGATGCTTTTATACAAAATCAAGTTATAGGAAAGTTTATACAACCTATTAACAAAATACTTTGTTGGTAAATAATTTGTATAAATTAAAGTATTGTTTAAAAGAAATAAAAAATGAGTTTTAAAATATATAGAAGTTATTGGTTTAAAATAAAAACATTGCTTATTTTAATTATTTTGCTAGGTTGCAAAGATTTTTTAAAACTAAGAACAAATACGGTGTAGTCACTAAAGCGCATGGTGTACACGTCATTAATGCACACCATGTAAATAAACAACTACAAAAGAAAAAAAAATAACATCCCAATCGACCCCACCAAAACCAGTGCCAAGGGCGTGTCCATCGGAGATGATCTAAGTGAAAGATTTATCAACTTCTATCATATATATGATCTTTGAATGTCTTTAAATGCAGGGTGTAATCTGTTCAGGATTGGGTTACTATCTTTCCGGAATTATAATGAAGGCAAAAGGGCCTGTTTTCGTCACTGCTTTTAACCCTCTAAGCATGGTCATTGTTGCGGTTTTAGGATCTTTTGTTTTGGCTGAAAGTTTAAATTTAGGAAGGTATGTATATTTGCAAAAACCATTGGCTAATTTATTAACAATAAAAAAATAGGACAAAAATATCCTTATTTACATATGCAAATAACAAAAGATGAATGTTAATTTTGCAGGGTACTTGGTGCAGTTGTTATTGTTATGGGGCTATACCTGGTGATATGGGGCAAGAGCAAGGATGAAAGCCAGCCAACTTCGAAATGTGACCCGGGTGAGCTTCCACCGGTTAATCATCAGCAGATACCCATGACAGTTACTAGCACAACATTTGGAAAGCTTGAAATGGATAGTGTTTCAATAGCAATACCACCAACTAAAGTTAATGGTAAATAGAGTAATGACTACAAACCAATTGTAATATATTGGACTTTCAATTTCCTCAACAAGTTTTTGTATTGAATATATTGCAAACTATTGGGTCATGACATATTTCCTTTTACATTATCTATGATAATTTTATCGCAACAATTTTATGGGTAAAAAAAAACACAATGTTAAATTTAGCTGGTAGGAGGATCAACTAATACGAGTTATCTCTCTAACACATACTCAATATGTATACTTTTGGTTATGGAGCTTGTCTACACACATGTACACGCATGCATTGACACACCTTAAAAAGCAAACACAATAATAATAATAATAATAATAATAATAATAATAATAATAATAATAATAATTTATTTAGCAAACTGATAACGATACTAATTATTTTTTCACAATAATAACCAAGTATTAATTGCACCCTAAAGATATGAGTATGTGTTAGTTAACATCAAACAATTGCAAAAGTTTGATTCTATTTTTTTTTTCTTAATAAAAGAAAGGTATACAAAAGAGTGAAAGACATGGGGTTAGGGGAACTATATTGTAATAAGAGGCAAAAAGGAAGGAACACTAAGTGTGAATATAAATACTATATGTGGATCATGCATGGGAAGAGTTAAGATTTTTCATTATGTACTAAGCCATAGTTCTTAAGGTTTCAGTGTGTTGTTTATTTGAATGTCACTGGGACGGGTTGTTGCCCGAGAGTGGGTCACGTGTTGACAAAGTTAAAGTACATTTTAAGTGGCAAAGTTAAATTAGTCGACTTTAAACAAGAAAGTTGGACACAACGAAACCCGAGACTATTAAAAAATCAACACAAAAAGTTTGTAATATAAAAGATGATTATTGAGATGACATTTTTATAAACATTGTTTTCATGAAAAACCATGGAAAGAAAGTTTCTTATTTTATTCTATGAAATAACATATCACGGGCCAAGTGTCAAACAGTCAAATGCTTATCTATTACAAACATTTGCATGTTATGTGATGTGATGGATGTGTTGGATGTTGGGTAGTATTTGCAAAGATTGGTATTAATAATAAACGTTATACAAATTTTATACAAGATACCTTGTTTCAATAAAGTTGAAGTTCTGATATATATGAAACCAATGTATGTAATAGACTTGCAATTTAAACACACAATGTACGTGTACCCGTCATTTTCTGTATAAAATGCGGAATTACCCTCACTAAATTAGAGATTTAAATATTTTGATTTAATTACAACAATCATTGTACTTAAAAAGGTGACACTATTTAGTCAAAGGAATAAGGTTATGGCCTCTTTAGAACGTACTTTTTTATTAAAGCAGCGAAGGATTACAATATAAGCCAGAACGTATGTCACTAAGCTTTAATAGCTTTATGCAACAAAGCTATGAAGATCGTAAGAGATTATTGTCTAGCTAAAGTGATATAGCTACCCAATTCCTCTACAGATAACTAAGTTTGATCGTGTGTATTGTATGGATTAAATATATAAAATATTAAACAGTTACTACTTATTTGTCGAGAGATACCAATCTACTGAGAAATTAGGCCGGTGAAATGAAAATCAATTCTTATATAAAACCAATTTGTTTCAAATTGAAATCAATGTTATTTAATTTTGAAGATGTAAATTTATATATTACGGAGTTCTAAATTTTAGTGATGAAAGATAATGAGATGCTTGATGGATTTTCGGGCAACTTAAATGGGATTGCGACGAAACCCAATAGCCTTTCTGGTAGCCCAATAGTAATTTAAGCTTAGTTAACCGCTAATTTATTAGGACACTAGTTTTAGAGCCCGTGTAACACACGAGATGTCCAAATAATAAAGTTATAAATAAAGCAAATAAGTACGTATTGTATATAAAAAATGATTACATCTATGCTTATATTTATACTATGTGTATATAAATTGATTTTATTTATATCAGAAATTGATTTTTTCAAAAAAAAAAAGAACTTAATATAAAAATAATAATAACGTAAGTGCAAAAACATACCTAAAAACGGTTCATTTATTATAAATTTGATTCTTAGTGTATATATATGTATATATATATATATAATTGAAAGAATTTTGGTTATGAACCAATTCAAAAAAAGACTTTTCATACGATAATAGTTCTGAGCTACACCATGAAAATGATTTTTATAATTTTGAGGGTCTTCTCGGCTTTGTCATAATGACAACACATAAAAATAACATGTTAACCTACTCAATTTTGTGAATGTTTTGTTTCACTTGAGTATAATTTTGTATAGCATGTTTCACACACTACATTTTAATCATCATTAAAAGAAAAATCAATGCTAACACAAATGTTTCAAATTTAATTAAAATTAGAAGCATTGATGAGCCTGGATGTAGCATGTCGAAAGTGCTCGCCGTCTTTTCTTAAATTTTAATAGTTGTGAGAAAAATAGTCAATTAGCCAAATCACAAATCTTTTCATTATTTCCAAAAATGTCATTGAAATAATTTCGAAACCTAAATTACGTTTAACATTCTAACTTTCATTTTTTTGACATCTTCAAGTCAAAACTTTGAACTCGTAACAAATTTAATGATAAATCTACTTGCATTCTCAAATTTTTAAAAAAACTCATATTACCCCCTTTTTAACCCGTAACAAATTTTGAACCAAATGTAATTAACTTGTACAACACAATCTATTTACCAACTTTGGACTTAAGTCCAAAAAAAACCCTAAAACAATCATTGATAAAAAAAACCAAGAAACTAACTATGATAAACTTTATTATAATATTATTTTTTTTAGTTATGCCCATTTTGATCATTTTATATATTTTATTAAAGAGATTAGCTAATCTGCCAAACATCTAAATATATCTAAAAAGCTACAGCTACCAGCTTCAAGCCACCAACCACCAATTTCCAGCTACAGCTACCAGTTAGTTTTGCCAAACATACCCTATATATGAAAGTGAATGGTATATATTATTACATTTTAATATATTGATAGTTTAGTAAATTAACTGAAAAAACAAATGGATAGATTTAGAGCATATATTTATAATTTATAAGAATATTTATTTTTATAAAAAATGTATAGTATATATAGTAAAATAGAGTTTAAAAGAAAGTGAATAATTTAGTCATGTTATAGATAAAATATAAATGGAGTGTAAAATGAAAGTAAATAATTATTGATTTATGACATAATTATTAGTTTAGAGGGAAAAAATTTATAAGGTTTAACCATAAACTGATACTCGTCTACAAGTATTTTATTTTATTAGAATAGATATATTTTAATTTTTCTTTTTCACTTGTGATGGATCAACCCGTTTTGATCCGGTAGCAGCACAATCAATGTGTTTTTTAGTTTTGATTTCCTGCCAAAATCCAATTATTTTCTAATATAAGGGTTTCATTGTAATATTTATAGCCTTTATACAGGGTCTAAAGCAAAATGAAATTTTGAGGCATTTTTCCAAATTACATTGTTGCAAACCTTCTTTTTATTGGGCTAATATGTACCGGGCTGAACATCAATACCAGCCTGTATAAACCGATATGTAAAACATTGCATAAATTCAATCATGATATAACATTATAACTTCGTCACATAGTTCATGCTGAGCAATCCACTTTACTCCCTTGTAGTATGCTTTCTTTTTTAAAAACTTATTTGCCAAAACTAGGTTCTCACATGAACAATGATACCTGTTTTTAAATTTTAGTCGAGGGTCTCTTTGAAAGTAACTTCTCTATTTTTTAGGATAGAGGACTTTTTGCCTGCATCTCACTTTTTCTAGACTCTGCTAATAGCTGTGTTATTGGTAGGAATTTTACTGCGTTTGATTGTTGTTGTATTAATTATCAATGTAGGACTCATGTCCTTGGACAAACTCATTTAGACTTATACTTGAGATTAAAAAGGGTTTGTTGATGACAATAATCACAAAGATGATGAGGTTGATTTTTTTGCTTTACACTCACAAAGTGACAAATAAAATACACCAAAAAGTTTACCTTTCCATGGCCAATCAACATATGTTTTCTTATTTAACTCATAATCATACATACGGCCGTCTCATGCACTTCTGTCGGAGATGGTCGAGTGAAAGCATTTTAATTTATTTGTTGAGTGCTATATATTAATTTGTTTAATTTACAATGAAGTTTCATTTGAATTCATATTTTTCTAACGATTTTAATTCCCTTTTAATTTTCTTGTTATCTAATTAAATAAATAAATATAAATTTTACTTTTATAATATCACTTCACTTTTCAAAAGGTCTATGTATTAGGACTATTCTAAAACTCTAATTTATAAATCATACACGTAAACAAGTTTGAAAGAGAAAGTGGGACAATAAAGAAGACAAAATTATACGGTACAATGACACAGTACAACTTATCGTACAACAACAATTGTGAAAGCTTGAAGTTGTCATAATCAAGACAATTAAAGCCGGTTGAAGCACGACACGTGTTAATCTATATTGCCCGAACAATGGCCCTTGAACTTATTAACATTGCCAACAATAATATAAGCGTAAACGTGTATAAATTTGTACCATGCCAAAATCTTATAACTAATTATCTTAACTACCGCATACCACTCTTTATATTATAGTTAATTAGTGTTCATCAATCGTGGGTTGAATAATGGCATGTGATTTGGTTCTCTTCCTCGTGTTTCAGTTAAGTCATCAAGTTAGAAGATAACAGTCCATATTATTGGTATGTGGAAGCCAACTTAAAAAACCAATAATTCAAGCATAGACCAAGGGCTATATTGACTTTTTAGCTTTACTATTAAATGATCTTAGAAAGCTTCTTCAACCAAGCTAATAGAGACTTGTTACACCTTAACCACCATACCTTTTGAAAACCAATAAAAATATTATTTAATGAAAATTAATTAGTAGTTGTGTGTAGTTTTAATCAAATCTTTCTAATCAACACTAAAATATATATTACTATATGTTTTTGTTTATGAAAAAAATAGTGCCTGAATATTAATTCTGTTTGTTTTCAAACTGCTTTGTTATTCATAGATTCATAATTGGAGGAATGGTCGATAAATTCAATTCAATGTTTTAATAACTAAAGTGATCTTCAATCCCTTTGCTTTATTGGTTCATTGCCCGGACTGCTGGATTAAGAACCAGATTACGTCGTAATAGATTTAGAAAATATACAAAAGTTACATAGAATCAAATATTATATATAATCAAACCTTTAATATATATAAGTATGTTATTATGTTATATATGAAATTAAAATAAATATTATATGTTCAAATAAAATATTAAGCAAATATAGGTGCTAATTCAAATAAATAAAAACTTAATTGAAAGTTATTTTTGGATTTCAAAACACACGTATCTATATCTTTTTTTCAAACTTTATCTGCTCAAATGCTTATCTTTTATTGGAGATGGATCGACCAATTCTCAGTTTCTCACTTGGAGGTGGATAGAACGGTCTTATCATTCCAACACTTTCTTTATCTTCTGTGTTGTTTGTTACATTATTATATATAGGATTGTATTAAATACAAATTAAATTCGCATTCTAATTGTATTAATCAAGTAGTATAAAATTATATACAACATAGTGTAGTTTGAAGATGAACGGCCAAATTTATTAAAATAAAAAACTAGCAAGAAACTAGAAGTTGAGCAAATTATAACGTCACTAAGCTAGAAGAGATTCAAAGGAAAAATTACACCAATTTTCCTGATCAAATCCTTCCCGCACCCCCCCCCCCCTCTTTCTCATAAGAACGAACACGTTTTCACCTGTCTATAATTCAACTTCAATTTAACACTGATAAGTTTTACTTTTTATGTTTAAAAAAAATTGGATGTTAATTATTTATATTATTACCGCTATTGGATAATAGAAGTTTATTATTTTGCCGTTAAAAGAAAAAAGAAAAAAACCTAGTGGATAATAATCATACTAACACCTATTTTGTTTGATAAAAGCAATTTAATTCACTCGCATAATAATTATATTTTGCAGTTAATTTCACTTGCATGTATGATTATGAGTGAAATTAGAAAACATGCGACCCATGTTTGATTTTTGCTTCCCTTATTTAGTATCAGAGGAATCGGGGTGATGATTAGAGACTAGTCAAGCATGTGGAGTTCATTAGTTGGATCTTTGAATTGAACGAGTTTTATCTCACCGCACTGTCGTGCCTTCGGGCGAGTGTTCACGGACTGGCCTTAGGTGAGAGTTTTCTCCGGATCAAAAGGTTAGTGTATCCGGATGTGGTGACAGATCCTACTTGGAGGATTTGTTAGCCGTTCCGAAGAAAAAGCATTTGTGTAAGTGAAATCGAGTGTCACTATATAATAGTATGACATTACCTTCGTCAATAAAAACAGAAATTAATAGTACAACTGATTAAATCATTAGTATGAATTATTATTATTATTATTGGACAACAAATATAATTGAATTATAAGAATTTGATTTGCCAATATTTAAAATGAACTATTTAATAAAAATAAATAAATGATTAGTCTAAATGCCAATAATATATGTCCATCATCTCCCACGTTATCTGAACTCGTCTTCCAGTATTAAAACAAAATTCACATTATCATCACGTATAATAAATAGTTTTATAAACACGCCATCTCAAAGTAAAAATATGTATTCAATTTACACAAAAAAGAAAAAATGAAGTAAAAAAGTTTGCTTTAGTCATAATAATTACGTTAAAATTGCATCACAAGCATAATTCAACCGTGTTCGGAACCACCATCCCCAATCAAAACTCTAAATCGTTCTCCGAAGGTGTCAAGTTTAAATCCAAACTGAAAACCCTTCGACTTTTCACCCTCTTAACCACAATAGGAGACAGATCCATTGATACAAAAGATTGGTTATCATTGGTTGTCGTTGCTCTATGTCGTCTCATATGTCCGCCTAAGGCTTGCCCTATGGAAAACTCTAGCCCACATATAGAGCACTCATGTGATTTAGGCTTCATAGGCACCATGCTGGTGCCATGAGCCAAGTCACCATCCGGATTAAGTCGTGGCCTCTTGTGGCTAGCCCTATGGCCACCTAGTGCTTGGAAAGATGGGAACTGACGGTTACATGTTTTGCACTCAAAGACTCGGTTGGGTGTATTGTCATATGGGTCATTGCTAGATGGACCCCTCGAAAGTAGCATCAAGCTATTAGCCATGTTGGTTAGGTTTGCGTCTAGATCCGCTTCTCTCGATCTCTTCATCATCTGTAGATACATCATTTCTTAAGCCAATATGGTATGTATGTGTAAAGGTTTTATGTGTGAAATTAAAGAAATGGTTAGGTTTTGTATCAAGTGGAAATGATATGGGTTGGGTATATATAGGTGACAAGTGTTGACTTCTTTAAGTTTGACCAAAGAGTGTGGATGAAGAAAGTGACACGTAGTTGCTTGTGGAAATGGTTAAGGTGACATGAGCCCTATTTTAGTTAATAAAAGATTGAGGGAGGTAAAGTGTAGAGTTGAGATAATAATGGTAAGAAAGTGAAAAAAGGTGAGGGATGGGAGAGTCGACTCAGCCGTCATGGGCACGTAAGCTTGACAAAGGCACCAAAATTCTGGGAGCCGCCAAATATTCAACAAATGCATGCAAGACTTGTACGGATTCAGAGTTAAGGTTCGAAACATCTTGATTTTAAGATATGAATTGGTTTTAAAATGTTAGGTTGATTTTCTTTTATCAACTAAATTCTACTTCTAAATTCATTTAATCTGACTGTTGCAGGATTTGATCCCTCAATTTTCGTAAAGAGGAAACAACTAATACACTATTAGATTCAATTGTACCAAATGTCCTTTCATAAATATTAGTTAATTTAGGCTAAAAAGTTGAAATGATATTAGGCTAATTGTCATGAGAGTTGTGAAAATGCTATATATACAATTTCCAAACATTTTAATTAGCCCGATACTGAAGCTTTTAATGTTAATAATTTTTTCGTAATCATAAAAAGCCATTATTGAAAAATTTACGAGACCCCACCACCATGTCATCCATTTAAGGTGATCCAGAGGTTTATGTCTTTTAATGAGAGATTTGACCATGGCGCTAGTTTAGGAAAAAATTGTAATTTACTAGTAGTGTAGTTTGACGTTAATCTTATTATTATTATTATTATTATTATTATTATTATTATTATTTAAAAAGAGTCCTTCACATCTAACGCCACTAATGGTAACGCCGGGTCACAAAAGAATTCACTTTACAGTGTTTAAAATCCTATTATTCTAATTCTGACAATTTAGGAGTTCAATTGTAAAGAAAAATATCGATATTAGATGGATACTAGTTTCGTTCACATATACATACCTTCTAGTACTAAGAAGTGTGACTGGTGCATCCAGAAGGTTCAAATGTGGACTTTTGAATCGGGTCTTACAACTGAAAATTATAAGTCTGATATCATGACGAGTGGGTGATACATTAATCTAGAAACACAAGACCAATTTTTTATTTATTTTTTCTTTTTTTTACAAATACTGCCTTTTGCCCTTGTGTTTCTGTTATTGCCACTTTTAGCCCCTAATCTGAAGTTTTTAAATATCGCACGTTATATAGTCTTTGAAGCCATGCTTAAATAATGGAAAATTCTTAATATGGACGTTTTGAAGAGAGAATGATATTTGGCCCACAAATCTTCAAGATTTCCAAAATGGATCAAAAAAATATGGACTGGAGTGACACATTAGGATAAGATCCGAAATCTGACATGGCTGGCCAAATTTTGGAAAATGTTAAGGGAGCAGGTCAAGTTTGTGAATAATGTTGATGGACACGGACAAAAAATTTGAGAATGTTGAGGGAGCCGTCCATATTTTTTCACTAAATATTCTTCTCAAAAGCAGTCTTCTCAAACGGCTTTTAATGTTTCCTATCTAATCCATACAAATTTTCAAAATCTTGAAAATTGTTCCTTTTTAATTTTGTCTTGGCAGACACATTTAAGAGAAATTTGTTCCAATGAGATGAGAATAAAGGGTTCGACCTTTGCAACATGGCGGTGATATTATGGTTATTGGAGTTGTGGTGGCAGTGATTGATCCGGCAATGCAGTAAGTTTGGTGATGGCGGCTGCGAAGGATGAGGCGTGAGTGTGTAGCGCTTCAATTTGTGTTGCTCGTTGAGCGACCATGATAGCATTATGGTGCAGCAATCGGTCGAGTCGCTCAACCAAGGCCAGAACTAGGTCATCACGCGATGAAGGAGGCCTGAGGACGATGAATGAAAGGACCAAATTGATAGAAGCTGATTCAAGATGGTCAATTTCCCAATAGACCTATAGAATGGGTTAAGCTCCAATAACAAGAAAGAAGAAAAGAAACTGAACTTGAGACAATTTTTCTGATTATTTTTCATATTATTTTTCTTAAACAAAGATTACGATATATTAAAAAACCAAGAGATAAAAATAAGAAAAGATAAACAATAAGGTGACGCAATTAGAGTATAATAAGAAAACCAAATATAAGATAAACTTAATTAATAAATATTACACTTTATTAATACATAGGATCGTATCATAATGGTATGAATAATATAAAGAACAATAATATTCACCAAAATAATAATTGTGATTCAAATATACCCTAATTACATTAATTTATCTATTTATCCTCCTAAATTACACCGACAATATATTCAATGTCAGCATTTAAACCTGATATTCTTTCCCAGAGCTAAGAGACCACCACAAACGACAAAGGCTAGGCTATCTATATGTAACTAATCGAACACTTTTATTAAACATCTTGTAAAAATGTTACACGGTCCTAGTTACCTGAATGGTAAACTACATGGATAAACCAACTATGTGACGATGCTTCCTTTCAATACGTCTATATGGACACGATAGACGATGGAATGTGCCATCATCCTCAAGAAGTTACCGAACGGGATGGTTCACAAAATCCGTGCAACATCACTCTAGAAGACTGTAATTTTAGTAGAAAATCGCGTCCGAAAAAGTTTTATTAAAGCAGTGATGATGAAAGAAACTCTAGATTTTGTCTTCAATGGTTAAAATCAACTGAACCGTGAGTAATCATCCAAAAAAACGAGTTTAAAAAACATGAATATTGTGACCATTTCAGAAAAACTAACATAAAGAATCAAACATAGTTAATGTAGAAAGGAAAATGGTTAAAAAATTAAAAAAGGGTTGAAGGTTCTACTCATTTTGAACCGAACTAGACTAAACCAAAAGGTTGAAACCAAAAGTGGTAAAAGTATGAAGAATCTTGTGATATCTCTTTTATATATATTAATCTTTTTTCTTTTTTTTAACTGCTATTTATATTAACTGATTTATGTTACCTAAATCGGTAATCATAGTATATGATTATGGATTATAGTAATCTAATTCCATGTAAATCGGCAAGGTTTAAGGATTGAGTTTTTATTTTGATGTTTCTAGAAATTTAAGAAGCAAAATACACGAATAACATAGTGTGAGACTCTTGTAGTCTTGTCCACCAAGGTTTATGAACAGAAATCTCATGTCGTCATTCGAAATCCTCAACCAAGACACGGAAGAAGAACCAATTTTAAGGTAAAGTTTTCTTTTTCTTAATATTCAATGGTGATTTGTGGTAATTAGGGTTTGTGAGAAATAAAATGTACTGCCTAGTGCTTAGGGGCTTCAACTTTTTTTAGTGATCACTATTCTCTATGATTTTTTGTTTAGGCTATCTTGCATCTAATAATTATTAAAGTTTAACTGTTTATGGTAAGAACGGTGATCCGGATACTAGCCAAAACGGCCAATTTGATAAAAACAAAACTGTACATGTATGGTTAGAGCGGCTGTCCAGATATATTGGTGCTGTTTCTGACAATTAAATTTCAATGTCCACCCCCCCCCCTTTTATGATCAGATCAACACCGTTAGGATATTGTTCAAAAGACTATTGTGACCAATAATGTTCAAAGTCGGTTTTTTTTTGTTAGAATGACCATTTGATAATGTGAAATCAAATGAGGCTCGTCTTTTATGTTGAAATCGCTTTAGGCGCAAAAGAAAAAAAAGGTTGACCTGTTTTGTGTAACAATAATTATACAGGTCAGAGACTGATGAAGACTACATAAGTAAATTACCAGATGATGCACTTCGAAAAATTCTTTTAATTCACCCTTTAGATCCTGGATCAAAGGCCGCAGCTCTCGTTACAGGGTTAGCTGACAGACCATGGGTAAAAACAATCACAAGCCAAGATATTGTAATTGAAATTATTGATTTTTATTTATCTTATTATGGAAAAGAATATCCTTTAATAGAAGCACCCAGAAAAATTGAATTTCATCTCAGTAAAGATTTGATCATAACCACATCTACTCCGTCGTACAAGAATCTGACTCTTGATTTTTCCAAAGGAAATCAAGAATTTCCAACCCAATTCGGGTGGAAGATTGTGATAAATACCAATACCATGCCGATGAGACGTGGTTACTCGTGTCCCATGTTTGTCAAGACCCTTAAACTAACTTCACTTAACCATTTAAGTTGTAAACTAGTTTCTTCTTTGATCAAAAACTTTCGCTATGTCGAGAACTTGATAATTGAGGAATGTCATGGATTAAGGTCTTTGAGAGTTGAAGGTCGTGTTAAGCTTAAGAGTTTAAGTGTTGTAAATTGTGTTGATCTTGGGTCGGTGTGTGTGAACGCATATGAGCTCAAATCTCTTCGATATAGCGGGCCGTTATGCTCGTTTGATTTGGTAAATGTGAAGTACTTGAAAGATGTCAAGTTGGATTTCAAGGGTCCATTGTTCAACCAGGTGAACCATTTGCTCTATGATCCACTCTTGCGTGGCATTCAAGGTGTTAAAACACTTACGCTTCATGGATGGATGTTTAAGGTAAACTTTTTTTTTTCTTTTTAATATTAATCTAGACTTGTAAATTGTTGCACCGTGTAGATCGATTTGGTGTTTATATGTTCTTGTAGGAAATCTTTGGACCATTACTGTCATCAAAGCAATATTTCAAATTTAGCAAGCTTCAAGATTTGTGGTGGATTGATAGTAGTATGGAAGATCGTGACATCAATTCACTGTTTGGTTTTTTGAGATTTTGCACTTCTCTTGAGAGGTTGTTCATAAGTGTAAGTTCCATTTATATCTCAAATCAATTACAAGCCTTCTTTTGTTATGCAATGTGGTTGGTTAATGGTACCTTTAGTCCATATGGGAAGAAGTTAATCTCATACAAGCATTTCTCAACAATTTTGTTATATCTTCAAATATTAAATTATTTCTCTTAACTTAGTTAATTACATAAGAATTTTAAATATTGTGACGGAATTTAGGATTATTGAGGAATTTGATTATAAAGTTATACGTTTGGAAGAAAGAGATTTTTTACATTCTGAACTCTTGTGCGTGACGGGTTGTATGCTCTTTGTCACACACTCTACTTTCGGCTTTCATCCGTCTATTTTCCTCTGAAACACACCCTCCTTATACTTTGTCTCCTTGATTTTCTTATTTTAAATTAATATGAAAGTATTCCATCTAAATTATCTAATCTCATTTACAAAACACACACACTTCATAACACTTGATTCTTTTAGGAAGACATAAAACAAGCTACTATATATTAACAGATTGACAGTCGACACTACTCAAAGCCCTATGTTGGTGAACTCGAGAGCACCATCAAGGTCCGGAAAGGGCGACCACACAAGCTCCAAATAGTGAAAATGGAAGGTTTTGACAACGATGTAGACATCATGTTGTTCATCGAGCATATGATGGATGTTTTCAAAGTTGAACCTCGATTTGTAGTGAAGAGGAAGGGGATGCAAGACAGGTGCTTGTTAAAAATCCGCAAACACCACCCTCATGGTAAAGCAGCATCGGAATCAGATAAGTTGAAGTTTACTTACAAATTTGTGGAAGAAGTTGAAGATGACAAGCATCCTCATATGCCATAAAATTCCTTCTTTTACATGTTACACGATGACTAGTTCTGTAAACTTAATGTTGGAGTTTTAGTACTTTTGAAATTATGTCTTTCATGTTGGCATGATCTTAGTGACAAACAGGGCCTTCAATATTCGAATAGGGTTAGCATAGTATCTGAATTATGAATTCAATTTTAGAACCGAATTCAAATGTGTTGATTTTCAATAGATATGACCCGAATATCCAAATTCAAGTTCTATGTACTGTTTTCTATATTTTAGAAAGATATAGAGATTGCATGCGTAATTTACATGCACAAATCCACTTATACATAATACACAACAAAAATATGTTAAAAACTTTTTTCTTTTTTTTTTAAAGGCAAATTCTATATTTCTTTTCTTTTTTTTTTTAACAGCACATGCTATAATTCTAAACTCCTAATTTATTTCACACCAATAATACAGCACTCCATACTTTTAAAGCCAGGTTTGAACCTATGGTGATCATCTCTAAGAGACATATCCGTATATATAACACAAGTTTGTTTGAAAATTTAAACCAAATTCCATGATCATCATTGTTGGATTTTTTTTTAACAGCATGTGCCAACCTATGTATGTGGAGGAAGCTATTTCTATTTTTGATAATGGCATTCGAGGGGCGATTGAGGACATCGTGGTTTGTCGGGGGGCTGTTTTTTGGGGATTTCCAATGGAGGTTGGCATCACTTCCGTTTGGGGGATTGGGTTTATGTTCGGCCAGGGATGTATCTACATATGCTTTTGTGGCTTCGAGAGCACAATCATAGAGTTTGCATGACCACATTCTTCGGGGATGTGGTGTTGATGGGTTGGACACTGATTATGGGTGTGCGATGGATCGTTTACTTACTTCACTTCACGACTTTGATCTTAGCGATTTCTCTAATAAGGACACCGCCCCCCTAAAGCCCAACATGCTTTGGCGAGTGCCTTATTTAGTGGAATCGTCCAGAGTTTAGAAGTGAAGTTTGATCTATCTCCTCGCCAAAAAGCGGTGTTTGAATGCCTTCGAGCTCCTCGGGCTCAGGATTTTCTTACGGTCATCCTTATTGAAGGATTAGGTCAGCACATGTCGGGGTTGGAGTACCGGGGTATCCTTAAGTACCGGCTAATGATCCCTATGTTTCCTATTGATGAGCCTTGCCCAGTTTGCCGCAAAGTCTGTTTTGGATTCTTTTGGGGACCATGCGGTGCACTGCAAAGAATTGCCTGGTTTTAAATACAGACATGATTTGGTTAGGGATGTTCTGTGTGATGTTCTTAAACGGGCAGGGATCTCTGCTAAAAGGGAGGCCCTTGTTAACTTTCTTACAGATCCGCTCGAAGGGAGGTCCACGTTACGACCAGCTGATATTCTTGTGTTTGGGTGTGCAGGGGGGAAACACACTTGTGTGGACCTTACAGGAGTGTCTTCTCTTGTCGGGCTCAGGGACCGCGGATTTGTTGTGGTTCAGGATGCGTTGAAGGCCGAATCGGGCAAAGTTGTCAAACACGAGAATGCCTGTTTAGAAAATCAACATGTATTTCTCCCATTTGCTTTTGATACATTTGGGTTTCTGGCCCCGGAGGCTATGAATTTTCTAAACAGGGTTCAGCGTGTCGTAGATAGTACTTTTTTTGTCTCCTACGACCCAATGCTTTGTTTTTAGTAGAATTGGTTTTGCTATTCAGAAGGGGGTTGCAGCGCAGCTTGTTGCCAGTTTGCCTGCCACTTTATTGTAACCGTTTCGATTTTAATGAGAATGAGATATTCATTTTGAATACATCAATTATAAGATTCGAGTATTTGACTATTTGAGGTTTCTTTCTTTTTTTTTTCTTTTCTTTTCTGTTAATTAAGAAAACGATTATTTAGAAACAACTCAGGATAATGAAACATGATTACTAAAGTTCACACAACAAATTGTTAACAAAACAGATGAGATATCTTATTTAATCCTCTAAAAACCAATTGGCAAAACTTAAACATTAGAGAAATCAAGTTGAAGGTGCCCTAGGGTGTTGATTTATTTTTGGTGGGAAGGTGTCCTAGGGTGTTGGCAGAGTTTGTTGGGTCTGCCCCCCTTACGCCATTGCTTAAACCAGACAATGGGATTAGACCTATTGCTATAGGGGCCATTTGGAGGAGATTGGTCTCTAAGGTGGCTATGAGGGGTGTTGGGAAGGAGATTGCTAAATACCTCTGTGACTTTCAATTTGGGGTGGGAGTCCTTAGTGGGGCAGAAGCTGTGCTTCATAGCGCGAAAAGGTTTTTAAATCAGTTTCACTCAGATGGGTCATTGGCTATGCTTACTGTTGATTTCTCTAATGCCTTCAACTTGGTCGATAAGACGGCCCTTCTACATGAAGTACGAAGTCGATGTCTTTCTATTTCTCTATGGGTGGATTTTTTTTATATGGGCAATCCACTAGGTTATATTTGGGCGATGCTAACATTAGGTCCACCACTGGGGTTCAACAGTGAGACCCTCTTGGGCCTCTTCTTTTTGCCTTTGTTTTGCATCCACTTGTTCACCGAATCAAAGATCATTGCAAGCTTCTTTTCCATGCTTGGTACTTAGATGATGGTACGATTATCGGGGACACTAGAGAGGTGGCTAAAGCATTAGATATTATCAGGGCCGAGGGCCCTCGGTTGGGTCTTGAATTAAACGTTAAGAAAACATAATTATTTTGCCAACGTGCAATGGGGAGGAGGTGCAGGACGGATTGTTCCCTTATGGGATTGGAAGGCCAGTGCTTGGTGTGAAACTCCTTGATGGCGCTGTAAGTCGGGATGCGGGGTTTATCAGTAGCTTGGCTATGAAAAGGGCATCTAGTGCTGTAGAATTGATGAGTTGTCTCCCAAGGCTTCAGGACCCTCAATGCAAGCTTCTTTTGCTTCGCTCATGTATGGGGGTCGCAAAGCTGTTGTTCGGCCTAAGAACGTGCCAGCCTATGTATGTGGGGGAAGCTTTTTCTATTTTTGATAATAGCATTCGACGGACGATTGAGGACATCGTGGTTTGTGGGAATCCGTTCTTTGGGGATGTCACACCCCAACCTAAGGCGGAAATGCCGGGGCATGATCCGATTGCTCACAGCTCGAAGATACTATCATACATAAATGTAACAATATTTAATTAATTATTTTATTGAAAATAAATGCACACAATATCCAAATAGAACAAACAATTTAAATACATGAATGTAAGCTCAAATAATGGTTATCTTGTTTATATCCTAAGTTCTTGGCTAAGTGTCCAGCTTCAATCTTCAATACAAAGCATCCTGCATATGCGTAGAAAATGGAGTTTGTCAACAACACATGTTGAGTGATATGATAACCAATTTTGACACAACAAATAGTTATATAATAAATAAATAATAAATAATAAGTGTTAAAAGCGCAAACCAATCTATGTGGTAATAATCAATCAAACCTTAACAACCCATGTATATAACCAAATCGTGCTGGTGTGCCAATGAATCGTTGCCAAGTGAATCGGGCATTGATTGCAATGACTAAAATTGTCGTTTTATCTTCGCCAAGCGAATCGGGCTTCGGTTACTAAGACGGTCGTATGATCATACTAATGAGAACCCTATACAAAGTGGATATGTTGGAATTCTCCAAATTTATCAAGCAAACAATTAAACATATAGCAATTAGCAAATAACATTCAACTGATATTCACACAATGATTATGTTTGCGAGTTTGTGTATATATATATATAGGATAGAAAATATGAGTAAGTACGCATATATCCCCAAAACATTTGAAAACAGTAGATAAAAAGGGGAATGATCAAACTCACTTTAGATTAATGACAAATGATTAATAAATGCGATTTACGAGCTAGGAATAAGCGAGTCATCCACTACACGTCAAATGTTATGAACAATTCAGAATCTGATATTTTAAGATATGATAATATAAGTAAAAACGAACTTGATGCCACTGGAATCAATCCAAACGGATGAGTAGAACTCTAGTTATGTTATATTTAAGATTTAAGCGAGCTGGTACTGATCAGAATCCGAACAGCGAGTCAGAAGTTGGGTTTTGGTCAGTAGCCTTAAAATTATGTTACAAGAATAAAAGTCTTCTGGACCGAACGTTGAATCTGATCAAAAGTATGAGAAAATGTTAAGTCAAACTTGTTGACTATTTTGCCCTTTAACGAGTTTTAAACGATTTCACCAGTCAACACCCTTCAACCACTGAAATTGATTGAAATTTATTGACTAGAGAATATATATGAACGATTTCTATGTTTACAACTTACCCGGAAAATGAAAGAATCAGGAGAAACGAAGAGTCAAAGATCCTAAAGCAAGCAAAGTCAACCGTCTTAACTTATATCTTCAACAATAACGCGAAAACCGAAGAAGATGGAGTATGGCAGAGGTAGGTGACGGCTGGGATTGTGTATTAGGGTTTAGGGATGATTTTTGGTAGAGAAATAATGATATGTTTATATAGGATTCACTAAATCGAACTAAATATGACAACTTACCCGTTTAAGAACCGAATGGGCCTTTAATGATCAAATCAATAAAATAACCAGAGGATTTCCTTCTTGGACAAGGGTTAATGTATATGGACATGTTTCTAGGCTTTGAGGGACTTTTTGGGGCTTAAAATACTTGATTTCGTCCAAAAATAAGCGATTTCGGGCCAAAAACGAACTAGAAAACGATTTTAAACAAAACGGTCTGAACAGCGTGGGGAATTTGATTTTTGACTCTTTTAGTCCTTGTAGTTTGTGTAAGGCCCCGTTACCGGTAACCCTACTTTCGTGTTGGATTTACTCATAAACACAGTTCTAAATATCAGAGTTAATTAAAAACTTTACGAGGAATATAAAACTTTCATAAAACATTACATATCGATTCATAATCATGTCTTAAAACATTCCTCTTGTCTTTCAAAATCAAAACATAACTTATAAAACATATCAGATCTTCAGATGCCAGGCTTTAGTCTTCTGCCATGTGTCCTCCACTCAAGCCAGCTGTCTCAACCTACTCACCTGCGTGCATACTAAAAGTCAGCTACGCTGAGTGAGTTCTAGTTAATCATACAATACCATACAATACCTTATTACATACATACGTACTTAACCTCATAACTTTCTTTCATACACACATAAGTACTCATGCCTTCATTCTTACTTACATACTTTCTTTCTTACTTACATACTTTCTTTACATTCATAATCATACGTTTTAAAGAGCCTTTCGCCCTATAACCTCACAGATATTATAAGGGTCTGGTCCCTAACATCACAGATATTATAAGGGTCTGGTCCCTAACATCACATATATTATAAGGGTCTGGTCCCTAACATCACAGATATTATAAGGGTCTGGTCCCTAACATCACAGATATTATTAGGGTCTGGTCCCTAACATCACAGATATTATAAGGGTCTGGTCCCTAACATCACAGATATTATAAGGGTCTGGTCCCTAACATCACAGATATTATTAGGGTCTGGTCCCTAACATCACAGATATTATTAGGGTCTGGTCCCTTGTTTTCGAATATTAGTAGGGTTCGATTCCCTCTTCGTTACCATACAACCATACATCATACCTCGAGTATTATTAGGGCTCGGTACCCTTTTTCGTAACCATACAACCATACAACCGTCATTTCCTTCCTTTATTAACTTTATTACGTTCATACACATAAACATACATATCATACTTGCCATATTTATAACGTTACAACCTGACAGTACGTGCAATATCCGAAGATCGTTCACGTACCATCAAGCAATCGTTCATACATATCATACTTACCATATTTATAACGTTACAACCTGACAGTACGTGCAATATCCGAAGATCGTTCACGTACCATCAAGCAATCATTCATACATATCATACTTACCATATTTATAACGTTACAACCTGACAGTACGTGCAATATCCGAAGATCGTTCACGTACCATCAAGCAATCATTCATACATATCATACTTACCATATTTATAACGTTACAACCTGACAGTACGTGCAATATCCGAAGATCGTTCACGTACCATCAAGCAATCGTTCATACATAACATACTTACCATATTTATAACGTTACAACCTGACAGTACGTGCAATATCCGAAGATCGTTCACGTACCACCAAGCAATCATTCATACATATCACATATATCACATATGGCATACACTTATCACTTAGGATAAATGTATTAACAACACATCAAGTATGCACACAGCCCCGAAAACATAACAAGGAATGGGGCTAGAAACTCACCTGGATCCTGTTACGCTCGCCGTTGATCGTAATTCCTTTCTTTAACTGGGCTCGGCTAACTGTATAATGTTTACACATATCAAATAACTACTACTACTCGCTTTGTATTTCTATCTATAAATGACCCACAACGAACGGGGGTCCGGGGGCAGCGCCCCTGGCAGCGGGGTTCTAGGGGCGGCAGCCCCTAGCGGGGTCCAAGGGGCAGAGCCCCTGGCTGGGGTTAAGCTGCCAGGTCAGCTTGGAAAAATTTTATTTTCGATAACTGTCTTAACACATTTTCCATTAGGTTTTTACTTTATTTTATAAACGGACTTCACTTCAGGCGAAGTTAAACCTTAGGCGAACTTGGCTTCAGGCGAAGTTAAACCTTAGGCGAACTTGGCTTCAGGCGAAGTTAAACCTTAGGCGAACTTGGCTTCAGGCGAAGTTATACCTTAGGCGAACTTGGCTTCTGGCGAAGTTAAACCTTAGGCGAACTTGGCTTCAGGCGAAGTTATCCTTAGGCGAACTTGGCTTCAGGCGAAGTTAAACCTTAGGCGAACTTGGCTTCAGGCGAAGTTAAACCTTAGGCGAACTTGGCCGTAGGCGAAGTTATCCTTAGGCGAAGTTACACTTGAAGGCGAAGTTACGCTTGAAGGCGAAGTTCATCAGGCGAACTTATTCTTGCAGGCGAAGTTATCGCGCTGCAGATCTGTTTTGCCCATAAATCCTTCGTTTCTTAGCCAAATAACTCGATTTTGGTACCCACGGAATCGTATGATCGGCGCCTACAAATCCCAACCATCAAATCGGCCTAAAATCGACGTTTTAGGGGTCCAATTTGGGCAGTTTGGGTTTCGGGTCCGGTTAACCCATCAAATCCTAACCATTTTCAGTACTATAAGCTTTGGTGGATTTGTTCTTACCTTACCAACTCAGATCTATCAACAAAATCTCGGGTCTCGGCTTCGAATCTTGATCGGTTAGAATGCGGTGTTTTGAGGAGTGTGTGGAGTGTGTGTGGAGTTTGGTGAGAAATGAGATATTTTGGGATTTTGGGGGTATTTATATCCCTGAAATCCCATTCTCATTTATCCTATCTCAATTAATCCAAGTCCATGACCCGCTCCTACCCGATATTAATAATTAAAAACGCGAAATCACTAACATAACTTTCTTTATTCAACATTATAAATTTTAGGATGTTACAGTTTGAGAATTGGATAATTAATGAATCTTTTATGCATAAATTAAGAATTGAACATCTTTTAAAGTATTAAAGGCCTAAAGTGAATATTAGAAACTTAAAGTCTTATAAATATTTGATTTCCAATAACATTAAAGATCTAAAAATGTTTCCGGGTCGGGTTATACGCAAACGAATACAGGTTTGAAAAATCCGAGATGTTACAGGGGATCTCCATCTTTAGTTGAGATTATTAAAATCCAATTCGCCCAATTTTTTTGCCTTGTTGTTTAAAAGCGGAGTATTTTAAAATTTTATTTGAACTATTTATGTTTATAAATTTATATCCAACTTTTCTATTAAATTTAGCTCTTTGATTTTTATTTTTTAATATTTATACGTGTAACATAGTATATGTGAAGAATCTTGTCATATCTTTTTATATATATTTAAATTATGTTGCCATAATCATAGTATAAGATTAAAAAATTTGTGGTAAATCTAGTTCCATGTAAGTTGGAAAGAATAAGGTTAAAGTTTTTAAATAAAAGTTTCTAGAAACTTAATAAACAAGACATACAAACAACCAACCTGGTAGGACTCTTGTTCACCAAGGTTTACTGTATCCCAAAAAACTCTTTTAGCTTGTCTTAATGCACACGAATCTCATGTCATTATTCAAAATCCTCAACCAACACATGGAACAAGAATCGGACGGTATCACTGATAATATCATAAGGTATTTTTTTTTTTTTTGCTTGAAAATTCAATGGTGATTTGTGGTAATTAGGGCCGGGGGGTTTCCTTCATGGGGAGGTCAGGGTTTGAGTTATGAAAGAGGGAATTTTGTCAGTATGGGTACCCCTTACAGGATCAGGAGTGTTGGTTGTTAAAAACGCGCATGTTGCAAGATTTTTAGTGATCACTAAGAAACTGCTTTAGGTTTTTGATCTAACAATAATTTGCAGGTCAGAGATTAATGAAGACCAGATAAGTAAGTTACCAGATGATGTTCTTAGGCAAATTCTTTCAGTTCACCCTTTGAATTCTGGATCGAAAGCTGTAGCTCTCCTTAGAAGATTATTTAAAGAAACATTGATAAGAACAGTCGAAACTGAAGATATTGAATCTGCAATTGGTGATATTCTTGTTAAATTTGATGAAAGAAAACCTATGAAAAATCCCACAAAATTTGAATTTCATCTCAGTAATGACTTGATCATGACCGCGTCACTCGGGTTGAACCAAAAGTTGCATCTTGATTTTTCCAAAGGTCATGATCATCAGGAACTCCCAACACCATTTTGGTTGGATATTTTGTTGAACACCATGGATTTCGCTCTTTCTTTGCCGTATTCATTGTCTGTCAAGACCCTTAAATTAACTTCGGTAAACTATCTAAGTTGCGACGTCGTTTCTCCTTTGATCAGCAAGTTTCGATACGTCGAGAGCTTGATCATAGAGAAATGTGAGGGGCCGTGGGCTTTGACAGTTGAAGGTCTTGCTAAGCTTACAAGTTTAAGAGTTCTAGATTGTGATGATCTTGAGTTAGTGTTTTTGAATGCGTTGGAGCTTGATTCTCTTTGGTATAGCGGACCTTTATGTCGGTTTTGTTTGGAAAATGTGATGTACTTGAGAGATGTCAAGTTGGATATCAAGGGTCCCGGGATTAATGATTACCACTTCAGCCATACGCTCCATAATCCGCTGTTGCGTGCCATTCGAGATGTTAGCGTGCTTACACTTCATGGATGGATGGTTAAGGTAAAATTATTAAGGATTCCAAGCTTAAGACTTGTAAATTGTTAAAACCGATTCAACGTGCTTAATATTTTCTTGTAGTACGTCTTTGTGCCGTTGTTGTCATCAAAACAAGATTTCAATTTTAGCCAGCTTGAGGATTTGTGGTGGATTGATAGTTGTATGGAAGATGATAACATTAATTGTTTATTTGGTTTCTTAAAGTTTTGCACTGCTCTTAAGAGGTTGTTCATTAATGTAAGTTCCATTCCTTTTATTCTCTCATCAGCACTTGCTTCTTTTAACTTTGTGACACAAAGTTTGTGATATATATTTGAACTACTTATATGCAGATTGACAAGCAAAGCTACTCGAATCCATCTGAACATTTGGGCCCCACCAAGGTCCCAAAAGGGCGATTGCGCTAGCAGCGCTACCTCAAAGTGGTGAAGATGGAAGGATTTGAGAAGGAAGAAGACATCATCTGGTTCAAGGAGCACTTGATGCAAGTTTTTAACGTTGAACCTCGAGTCATAGAGGTTAGAAAGGGGATGCAAGGCAGGTGTTTGTTAAGATTCCCCAAACGCCAAGCTATTAATAAAAACACGCAATCAAATAAGTTGAAGTTTTGCTATAAGTTTGTGGAAGAAGTTGAAGATAACACAGGTTTATGTTTTAAGCATCCTCATATGCCATAAGAATCCATCTTTTACATGTTATATTTGATTAAATTTGTAAATGTAACTATGGACATTGTTAATACTGATTAATTCGAGTACTTGAGTTTATTGATTCTTAAATTCTTAATATCATCGTATGCCATATGAATTCGTCTTAATATCGAGTTTTGTTTTAGGAAGAAAAGAAAGTAGAAAAGCCACTTACCATGCGTTATACCTAGTGCATGGTGAGTGAATTTTTATTTTAATTTCTTACATAATAATTTTGAAACAACTCAGGTTAATGAAACATGATTAGCAAAGTTCACACTACAAATTATTAACAAAACAAACAAGACATCTTATTTAATCCTCTATAGCCAATTAAAAAAACCTTAATCTAATCTCCAAAAATAGCAAAAAAATCAATTTCACTACATGTTCTTCATAATCAGAAGAAATGAAACATGAAAACAAATGATCAATAATCCGTCACAGGAATCTTATCGGTTTCACTTATGAAGATATTGTCATATATAAGGGCTGCAATGGTGGCTCCCAGAAACGGACCGATCCAATAGACCCAATGATGGTCCCATGTCCCGCTCACGGCGGCTGGACCAAAGCAGACCGCTGGGTTCATTGATGCACCATCAAATGCACCACCAACCAAAATGTTGGCACCCACAATCAAACCGATTGCCAAAGGTGCAAGAATTCCGATATTACCCTTCTTCGGATCCACTGCGGTGGCATACACTGTGTATACTAGGCCGAACGTCATCACGATCTCGAGTATGAGTGCGTTTCCAATGGTAACATCAGTCGATAACCCAAACGCCACTGTTTCCTACAATTCGTGTTCATTTTTCTATATTAGTTTTTTCTTTTTCGTTTTTTAAGGTGTGAAATTATTATTATTATTATCATTATTATCATTATTATTATTATTAAACAAAAGAGTATCACCAACAGGTTTCTGATAGCAAAATTCAACCGATAATTACTTAAGCAAGTGAGATTCTCACATCTCATATTTCCAACGAGCATAGATCATCAGTTTTTCGTCAGTAACCACTTTTACATATAGATGTGACCGTCAGTGATACTCATTTGTTTAGTAGTGTATCTCATAGATCTTACCATCCCGCCAGTGGCATACTGGAAAAGCAAACATGCAACAAGGGACCCGGTTAACTAACCGATCCAATACACAACGGCGCTAAAGAACGATATATTACCGCCTACAAACGAGGCGAGCGTGACAGCTGGGTTTACATGGCCACCCGAAACATTCGCACTAACCGACACCGCCACAAACAACGCGAACGCATGGCTTATTGCCGCCGCCACCAGTCCCGTTGGATTGTTTGGTGCACCATACGTTAGTTTACCTTATCCAAAACAAAAATGTTAAATATTAAAAAACAATAACAAGATGGGAGATCAATGAGTAACATACTGTAAGCCATGCCGGAGCCTTGACCGGCAAATACGAAAATGAGGGTTGAAATGAATTCGGCTAGGCCGGCTTTGAGTGTGTCGGGGTGGTTGGCCTCTGCCGGAGATCCGATGGTAATTCGGTAAAGAGGCATGTTTTGGGAGGTTAATTTGGTCTTGGGAAATAATATTGAGTGAGTGAGTGAGGAGCAGGGTGTTTGTTTATCGGTTATAAATGCAGACATAACGGTTGAAGAACCGGTATTACAGGTGGCCGATAAATTAGTAAGTCCGGTTAACAAGCGGCTCAATGGGGTCAAATAATTAAGAACCGTGTGTGGTGAAATAATTTAATTTTTATTACTATGAGTGATGACATTATTATTATTATTATTATTATTATTATTATTATTATTATTATTATCTCTAGTTTGGTGACTGATATAAGTAAACTATTTCTTTATACATGGGTAGTTTAATAATATATATTGTATTGCTTTGTGTATAAAGTGTTATTGTTAGTTAATTGTTTGAAATTAAACCTAAAGAAGCATATGAAAACATCAATACAAAAAAAACCGAGAGTAAACTTATCGAACCACGAGCTAGCTTGAGTGAAGGTGAGTCGTATACAAGCTCACTTTCTGGCTCAAATGAAAACATCAAACTTGGTTCACTTTATTGTGGGCTCAAGCCACATGGCTCGTGTTTTATAAGCCCAGCCACGCAACATTGCCACCCAACCACCGCTGCTTGCCACTAAAAGCTTAGGAAGTCTGTGTTGGAACCCTTTCCAAAATGGAGGCGCATTAACAATGTTATCAACGTGCCTCGTTATAACAGCAATATAAGCCATAAAATATTATTGCATCAAAAGTCTCTCGACTCAATGAACGAACTCTTTTGGTCCTGTCTTAGCGCAAGTAGGCTATATGGCACCCTAATTGTCTTGTATTAGAATAAAGCGCACTGCTATCATTTTGAGGTCTCGCAAATTTAAAGTAATTGGGCAAAATAAACCTCCAATCCCCTAGATCTCACACATATTCATCTTCTCCTCACCGGTTTGATTCATTCACGATACTTTACGCCTTAATTTTTCCCTACTAAACGTTTCACTTGTGAAAGAGCATTGTTATTAATTTTCTGAAAACTAAATGTTCCACAAACTCCGCGATAGCCCTGAAATCTTTTAAATGACTTCTATTTTATATAAGCATGCAACAAAAAATTACTTTAAAAATTTATTAGCGTATCATGTACTATCCACTAAACAGCATGTTTACTTGGCTAACCATAACGCTTGATGGCAGTCCTGTGCCATGGATGTCAAACTTGCAAGCAACAAACCATGTGAACAGGTAATCCCATTCAATGTTACTTTGTTACGACATGGGTTTATGGTTTCTATTCTCTAAATCACCAATTGCAATTAAACTAGAAAGGATAGTAAAAACAACCAAAATAACAAAAATACTGAATAAGCAAAGTTGAATCCAAGTTGAAAATAATGAAACTTTGAAGTAATACCGAATAAAACAAAACTAACAAAACTGCAACAATGAGCATACATCTCAACTTTAAAACAAAACAGCATTTTACCTTAGATTATTCCAATCTTGTTTGCAACATCCAAAGCATCATAGTCTGGTGTTAACCGAACATAAGCCTTCTTTGTTCCATCAGGTCTGCATTACAAAAACATCAACCAAAAACAAGATCAATACTTAATCATTACTTCAACCAACTAACTTGTAAAAAAGGGTCAACTAAACATGATCGCAATACCTGATCAAAGTGTTGACTTTCTTGGTCTGAATATCGTACATCTTCTTAACAGCAGCCTTAATCTTCTTCTTGTCAGCCCGGATGTCAACAATGAAAACCAAAGTATTATTATCTTCAATCTTCTTCATTGCAGATTCTGTGGTCAATGGGTACTTGAGAATCTGATAATGGTCAAGCTTGTTTCTTGGTGGAGCACTGTTACGCGGGTACTTTGGGTTTCTATCAGTCTTCAATGTCCTTGGGCGGTGAAACGTAACCTTGGTGCGGATCTTCTTCGCCTTCTTTTTAAAAGTTGAACCGGTTTTCACAGCCTTTGCTGTCTTCAAAGCCTGAGCTTTCGCATCACCTTTCTTTGCCACATCAGCTGTAGCATAAATCAAAACACCAACAATAAGCTAAATCAAAACCATCACCACTAAAATACTAGCATTTATGTGAATTCGGTCCAAAAATGCATATATCTACCAAACAAGAATAAAACATTAGTAATCCGACAATAGAAAGTAAAGTGTCGGTTTTACAGTTTAATCTACTTCAATAGCACTACAGAAATGACATTTTTTAGCTTAACTGTCTCATATTAACATGAATAAAAATTAACCATGTAAAATCAGGTGTAGCAAGAATCAAAAAGTAACAAACTAACTGTTTAATAAAAAATCCTTTACTTATATAACACAACATTTTTATGCAAATCATTTAACTAATGACGTCAAAATAAATCTAAAAATGAGAAAAACATTTGTAGTAAAAAAAATAACGTGTCAATTTTACAATTTTAACCTAAATTCAAATCCGACAATAAAAAACTAAAATTTATAACCCAAAAACTCAAATTAATAGCAAAACAAAACAGCATAATTAGGGGTGCAAACCAGCCAAGCTGCTCGCGATCTACTCAAGATCAGCTCGTGAAAAAGCTCGATTGAGCCGAGCTTAAACAAGCTCGACCCTAAAAGCAAGCTTGTTTAATAAACGAGCCCGTGCCCGAGCTTCACAAATCGAGCTCGAGCCGGCTGGCGAGCCTACACGAACCTGTCAATTGTATAATTTTTATTGCATATATACATATATATTTACATGTATATATATGTATATAATAATTAATAAATTAACAAAATAACTAAATATTATATATTATGTTATATATTAAATTTTAATTGAAAGAAATATAAAAATAATTAAAAATATATAAACTTTAATTAATAAACAGTAAATTAAACGAGCCAAGCTTGAGCTCTTAAAAAACTACACACGAACCGAGCTCGAGCTAAACTAAATCTGTGTTTTCTAAATGCAAAATCATATTTAAAATTAACAATTTGAGTCCAGAGTCTTATAAACCCTAACCTATCAAACACATACTGTATAACACAAATTGAGCAAAATCAAGGTATTAAATGAACAATAAGCTGTTAGAATTAAAGAAAAAATCGAACCTTTAGGCGCCATTGATAACCGAACCTACTCCAATCGATTAACTGAAAATCATGAAATATGTTCAATTAACACAATTGAAAGTATAGATCTGAAGTTATGAGGAAACAGGAATCGTCTCGATTGATTGCATAATTTGGAACCCTAATTAATTAAGAAGATGAAGACAGAAAGCGTACCCTGTAATTGAAAATGAAGACGAGTTGACGCAGAAGCGAACTAGGGTTTTGATATGTCATATTGGGATTTATATAAGATGGGTCAGCTCATATGGGCCAACACGAGGCCTAAATGGTAGTACTTGAAGTTTTTAGCTTTGGACTACCCAGATTCATCATTACATTAGTTGTTCCTTGCCTCTAGAGGTGCACAAATCGGTTAACCGGTAACCGGTTTTTTTGTCGGTGGCTAATAACCGGTTAGACCGGTTAATCGGGTCGGGTAGTACCCGGTATTCACCAGAAATACCCTAACCGGGTTCGGTTAATACCCTAATCGGTAACCGGTTTAAAAAACTGTTTTTTTTTAAAAAAATCAGGAAAATCAGTAAAAAATCTGGAAAAATAAAAAAAACTAGAAAAATCAGAAAAAATTTAAAAAAAAACTAATAACATTTGTTTTTGATTGATTTTTACACGTTTTCAACATTTTTATAACCATTTCTTCAAAATAATACATATTGAACTTGAAAATAAACGTTTATAATCTTCGTGATGTTGAATTCGTTCGTTTATTCTCTCCGTTTATTGTTTATTCTTCCTTGGGCCTTCGGCTTCATCGTTTAATGATTTTAATCTTCGTTATTCATGTCGTCTACATTAAACGGTACAATAAACGGGTCTTCGCGATCCGGTTCGGGACTACTCGATCGCACCGAATCATCATACATTTGTTCTTCCTCGGTTAGTGGTTGTGCGGAACCCATTGCTACTTCTTCTTTGTGTAGTTTTCCTTCAACATCGAGCTCTCCTTCAAGATTAGATACATGTTGGATACGGTCCGCCGCATCCAAGTGGTCTTTTAAGCAAATGCACATTTCCAACGATTCCGGTGTTAGCCTCGTCCTTCGTGTCGATAAAATCCTACCACTCAAAGAAAAAGCACTTTTCGAAGCTATCGTAGAAGCTTGGACGGTTAGTAAATCACGGTCTATGGCAGCAAGCACGGGAAATTGAGGTTCCATTTTCTTCCACCAACCCAAATATCAAAGTTTTCAAAATCATTTGCCATGAACATAAAATCGGTTGCACCATACCGGCTTAGCTCGCTATTTGGTGCACTACCACGAGCTTTTTTAATTTTATCGTTTCTTATATCATTAAACAAGCTTATGTTTGGGTTACTTGATGACGAGCTTTCTCCAAAACCCATTGATTGTCGAACGTTCGGTGTCGAACCATATTTAAGAGCATAATATTCAAACATGTTTTCTAAGTATTAAATTTTCTCACTTGTTTTGATGAATAATTATGGTCATCTAAATGCAAATCCAAAGCCCAAACAATTTTTTCGATTTAAGTTTCAACCCCGGGTAACGGTTAAAGTCGGGTTCAACGCGGTGGCACTGGTAAAAACCGCCGGTAATTCTTCAAAATATTTTCTCAATTTTAGTTTAATTGGAGCTATCATATAATCGTATATTGGATCAACGTACTCAAAATCGTTTATTTTGACACAAATTAACCAAATTTGATGAAGAACCAACAGACTCGTTGGGTAATAAACTACCGACAAATAAGTGGTTGCATTTTTTAAAACTTTAAGCAACTCGCTTAACTTTGTAATCGTTTCCCAACCCTTCTATGAAAATGCCTTAACTTTTCGTTTCTTAGCAAGATTGTCATGAAATAATTCCAAAGTCGGTCTTTGTCTTAACCAGCTATCAAGCATTAACCAAGTCGAATTCCACCTAGTAGGTATGTCAAAATACGGACCTAAAGTGATGGAACCCGTTTCGGTACACAATTGCAAGTATCTTGTATATCCTTGCTTGCTAATTCTAAATCGGTTAACATTATTCTAAAGCGCTCGGCTAACCTTTTGATTTGCTTAACTTTTAAACCGTCTTGCACAACCAAGTTAATGATATGTGCAACACATCGAGTATGAAAAAAAACACCGTCACAAATCGGTTGGTATTTTAGCTTTAGTTTTTCAACCGCGGCGGTGTTATTTGACGCGCTATCAAAAGATATAGAAAGAAGCTTGTCTTGTAATTTATATGTTTGTATAACATCATCTAAAATATAAAACAAGTTTTAGGCGGTGTGAGGATAACTAAATAACTCAAATGCGATCGTACGCTTCATCATTTGCCACGTGTCGGGATTTACCCAATGCGCGGTAACGCAAAGATACGAAAACGGTATACCGTGCGGAGCCGACCAAACGTCGGTAGTTAAGTTAACACCGGTTTTTAAGTTTTCGAAACCCAAAACTAATTCTTTTTTAGCTTTTTCCACATTTTTAAACAATCGCGTCTTAAGGTAGTGCGAATTACATGTTGATACCGAGGTTGGAGCGTTTCTTGAATCATTTTTGTCAAGCGCGGGTTGTCAAAATGATCAAACGGCAAGCCTTCTTGAATGACAAACTTTGCTATCCTATCACGAACGTTGTCAAGGTTGAAAACCCAAATGTCGTCTCCATCGGTTGAAAGATGCGCTTGATCGGGAGCCGGATTGTTTTTCACGACTTGACAATGTTTTGAAAAGTGAAGCCTTAATGTGGAGTTCGATTCGGGTGCGTAAAATTTCCCACATTTTTTGCACCGAGCCTTAAATGACCCGTTCGACATCTCACACTTGTCGAAACTAGCCCAAAGGGTTTTGTCTCAGTTTGTTGGGACAATCTTCGTGACGGTTAAACCACCTGGTTGTTCGAGTGTTGCCATTTTTTGAGGTTTTTGAAGCGGTTTTTGAGTTCGGTTTTTGCGGTTTTTTTTTTTCATTTTTGAGTGCTCGGAAAGTCGTGTAATCAACCCAACACACCCAATACCTATTTATACTAGTAAGGAGGGTTAAAATGGGTCCAAAAAAGCATAAAACGGTCACTAGACAGTTGGAAACGGTTAAAAAAACGGGCATGCAGCTGCTGCAGGGGCGGACGTAGAGTGTTAGCCGCTACCCCTCAACGTCTTACCGGTAGTGTAAAAAAAAAATTCGGTCGGTTTTCGTGGTTTCTTTACCCCTGAACAAAAAATAAGCCCAATCAATTGAATAATTAAACTCAACAAATTGACAAAAGCCCAAGCCCAAAACAAAAACCCCAAATAATACAATAATAATAAAAACTAAAAAAGAAAAAAGAAACAGGCAACGTCTCACTGTAGTCTGTAGGTCTGTTCACGGTTCACCCACTGCCCACTGTAGCCACCACCACCACCAGTCCGCCTTCGCCGCCGCCCGCCAGTCCATCGCCACCGCCGTCCGCCCATCAGTCCACTGTCTCCATCTTTGATTCTTCCCGGTAAGAACTAATTGAGATATATTGCATATTTATTTGTATTTAGGGATTTAGCCATTTGGGGTTATGTTTAAATTGGAATTAGTTTGGGATTTAGGGTTTATGTTTAAATTGGAATTGATTAGGTATTTAGCTTTTAGTTTTATGTCTAAATTGGAATTGATATTAGGTTTTGGTTCAAATTTTGTTTAGGGAACTTTGAAGATGAGTAAACAATCTCTCATTAGCAACCTTTTTAAACGTCAAAGAAAAGAAAACGATGACATCTGTTCCCCACCAAGTTTAAATATTCCAACTTCAAGTTCAAAATTGCAAGAAAATGAAGATATCGGTCCAAGTTCAAATATTCCTTCAGCTTCAAGATTGAGATGTTAGATATAGCGGAAAGTTATGGTAATCAAAGAAACCGAAAGAATGCCATTACTAATCGACATCATTTTGAGGTTAAAGTTTTTAATACGGTTTTGGATATGCAAATTCAAGAACTTGGAAATAGATTTAGTAAGGTTTCAACTAGTTTGCTAGAAAATATGTCGGGTTTAAATCCTTGTGATTCGTTTTCTAAGTTTGACATATCTAAGATAGTGGCTTTTTTAGAGATGTATCCGAACGATTTTACTAACAAAGAAAGAGGCTGTATTTCGGGTGATCTTTCGACCTTTTATTACACTTTAAAGAAAGATGAGAAATTTTCAAATCTTGGTGGAATTGGTGATCTTGCTCGTGTAATGGTGGAAACCGGAAAACACACAACTTTTCCTTTGGTTTATCGAATATTGAAGCTAGCGTTGGTTTTACCGGTTGCAACCGCAACCGTTGAAAGATGTTTTTTCTAAAATGAAACTTATCAAGACGGATTTGCGCAATCGAATAGGTGATGGGTATTTGAACAATGCTTTAATTTATGCGGTCGTAAGAGAAACGTTTGATAAAGTAAATGAAGAAGATGTAATGGCTCGATTTCATGCGTTTAAAAACCGAAGAGGAGAAATTTACAGCCAGCGTATTTAAATTTATTTGTTGTCATTTTTTTATATTTGTTTCGTTAGCATTGTATGAACTATGGGAAAAAATAATTTTGAGCACTACCCCTAAGTTTCAAGTCTAGATCCGCCAATGAGCTGCTGCATTGTTTTTAACGGTAATAACCGGTTTTAAAAAAACGGTTACTAACCGGTTCTTAGGTGAAAAACAATAACCGGTTTCTACCCGGCAGTTTGAATCGGTTAATACCCGGTCTAGTACAAACCGGTTACCTTTTCGGGTAAGAACCGGTTAGTAACCGGTTAACCAGTTACTGTGTGCACCTCTACTTGCCTCCTTGTAGAGCCGAGGTGCAAAAAAACTCGAACCCGGAACCGGATATGAAAAAAACCCGAACCGCTTTTTTTAAACCCGGGTTTTTAATACCCGAACCTGAATCCGATCCTACCCGTAGGGTACAGATAGGGTATGACTTTCAATGCTGAAACTCGTACCCGATATAAACCCAATAATATCCGAAACCCGGTTCTAGTTATGCCCGAAATCCGGGTTTTTTGCATACCCGAACCAGGTTTTTTTTGCATACCCCGATATTAGTGTTTGTACATATTTGTCTGGATGGCACTTGACAGTGGTTGTGTGGTTACCCACAGATCTATAGCCGTTCTCCAACAGATATCTTTTTAAGCACATATTTGATATAAATACTTATTTTGAGCAACGCCTTTTGATATACCAAACAACAATTTAAAATATATGTTTTTTATATCATTTGCTTAGTTGTTTACATTTGTTTGAATGAACTTTGAAGTTTTTATGCAAAAAAATGGAGTTAGAGTAAAAAAAACGAAGCAGACCCGTTAACAGAAGAATGCTGCAGAAAAATGGTTTTTTAAGACCCGAAAATAGGATATTCAAATACCCGAAAACGGGTTTCTTCAATACCCGAAAATAGGGTATTCAAATACCCAGGTATTGAAGACCCGGTTCAATACCCGACCCGGGTATTACTAATACCCGATTTTCCAATACCCGATCATACCCGAACCCGGTTCCATACCCGAACCTAGGTTTTTCTAATACCTGATTTGTGCACCTATATCTCCTTGGTCACCAAGCCTGACAAACGATTATAAAATATCAACGGGTGACTTTTTCAAATACCCGGTTCCGGGGATAGAACCGGGTTCGGGACTGGGTATTGCCTCTAAAAACCATACCCTATGTATCGAGTACGGGTCGAGTATAAAACCGGGTATTTAAATATCCTATTTCTGGGCATTGAAAAAACTCTATTTTTGGGTTTTTTCCGTGTATTTTTCGGGTATAGATTGGATTTTTTAAGGTGTCGCACTTTTAGGGGTATTTTTCGGGTATTTTTCAGATACTTTTCAGGTAATTTCGGGTATATATCTGGTATTGAAAAACCTATTTTCGGGTATTGGAAAAACCCGATTCCATGTATGGAACAGGTTCCGGTTTTCGGGTATTACCGGGTACAAATCAGGTCCAGTTCGGGTACGGGTTTTGGTATTGAAATACATACATTATCTATACCCTACGGGTAGGGTCGGATACGGGTTCGGGTATTAAAAACCCGGGTATAAAAAAACCGGTTCCAGGTTCGAGTTTTTTATGCACCTCTTATACCTGCCTAAGCCTGACAAAATGGTTGGGTTGGCAAGTTCGAGTTAATACGGGTTTTAAGCGAAGTGAGTACGAATAAATATGGTCATGTTCAAAATCTTAAAATGGTCGTTCGGGATTTTATCTTATATATAACTCTAATTTACTTTTTTTTTCACAGGGGTCGCCGACCCCCCCCCCCCCCCCGGTAGCTTGGGCGTAGGTCCGCCCCTGTGCCCAAATGTACCATAAACAATTAATCATAAATAAAAAAAAATATTTAAGCGTTAAAGTTTAGATGAAAATTCATATCTTTCGATCAGATTTTGTTTGCCAGACCCAAATGGTAAAACTAAAAAAAAACGAATCAAAATCAAATGTTTTTAAAAACTCAAAATTAGTACTTTTGATACGAGCCAAAACCTGATCTATGCACACCCCTAACACGACCCGGGCTAAACTTACCCAAAAAAAAGGTTAATATAATGATAGATAACAACCTCTAAAATTTCCGACCCCTGTGCAAAAATTTTTTGGGTACGCCACTGTTTGGGCATAAATATTTCAGTTGCACTATTTATTAAATTATATAAAATAAAAATCCATACGTTCGATTCAATTTGACTTTTTCAGTTTTCATTACATGCAAAACCAAACAGTATATTTTCAGTTTTCATTACATGCAAAATCAAACCGTATATCTGCTTTGGTTTGGTTATTTCAATTTTTTGGTATCATTCACACCTTCACTGACAACAGCTATGAAGGCAACAAGGTGATCCTTGGGTGAAGATGACGATGAAGAGTGAGGTGATGGTGGGTGGTAAAGGGCTAAAAACGACATTGAATATTGGTATTATCACACACATTTTGACATTACTGAATAGTCAATAAGGTTGTTCTCTATAGTGGGGGGCATCAAAGCCCCTTTATAATGCCATGTCAACTTCATGTGGGCACTGGGGGCTTTGAGGTCCCAACCTATGATGCCCCTCTATGGTGAGAGGCTTTGAAGCCCCAACTCTTTTTTCTTTTTTCATAAAACAAAAAAACCAACACAATAAAATAAAATACAATAATAATAAAAAACAAACTAAATTAAATATAAAAACATATAAATAAAAACGAAAAAAAATTACAACTATTTTTTGTCATCGCAGTCACCATCATGTTGCTTGTTCCTCTAAAGATGCTCAACCAAATCCGATCGAAGACTTAAAGTCGTTTCCCTTCTTCGTGTTCTTAATAAATTAGCAATTTCCCATCTTCGTGTTCTTAATAAATTAGCAAGTTTCCCTCTAAAGATGCTTTGTTGCATCGTTGTACTCGCCTTGACAAATTTCTCTACCTAAGTCCTCCAATATCATATTATGCAAGATAATACAAGTATACATTATGTTTCTTAACTTATCCATTCAGTGAAAACGAACCGGTTGTCTAATGATCGACCAACGTTTCTTTAATACCCTGAATGCCCTCTCGATGTCCTTTCTGGCCAACTCATGTTTTTTCTTGAAATATTGACGTTTATCGTCAGTCGGACACATAAAGCTAAATACCAACGTGGCCCACTCCGAAAAAATACTGTCGACTAGATAATATTCGTATTCGTAGTTGACGTATTCGTGGAAAATGAGGTGTCGGTTGCAACTCCGTCTATGACGCGGTCAAAAATAGGGGACGCATTTATCACAGCTATATCATTGTTTGCACCGGGCATCCTAAAAAACGTATGCCATATCCAAAAATCAAATGATGCAATCGCCTCAAGCATAATTGTTGGGCCATCGTGATCACCCCGATGATATTGACTTTGCCAAGCTAATGGGCAGGCTTTCTAATCCCAGTTTGTGCAATCGAGGCTACCAAGCATCCTGAGAAAACTGTGTCTTTGTTGATGCACCTTGTATATTTTTTCTATGTCACTTTGAGTCGGCCTCTTCAAATATT
Source organism: Bidens hawaiensis (assembly GCF_021521415.1). Classification (NCBI taxonomy): domain Eukaryota; kingdom Viridiplantae; phylum Streptophyta; class Magnoliopsida; order Asterales; family Asteraceae; genus Bidens; species Bidens hawaiensis. Next base: position 115,792 of record NW_027495667.1, read on the forward strand.
TTTATGATATAGTTGAAGAATACCTAATATTAATAAATTTAACAAAGTTTATAAAATTTATACTCAAAATAAGAAGGTTTTGAAATAAATAATTAAAATAATAATGCACACGTTCGCAGAACGTGTGAAGCACTTCACGACCAGGGCCGGCCCATGGGGGGGCTGGGTGGTCGATGGCCACAGGCCCGACACCCCGCTAGGCCTAAATTAAAAAAAAATTTATATGTATTTTTATTAAAACAATATGTATATTTGGTGTTTAAACTCAATTGCATAAACATTAGCTTGGTATAGTAGCAAAAATGTATTACTCCCAACCAAAAGGTCATGGGTTCTAGTCTCATTTGAGACATGTTTAATCATATTTTTATACAAAACTTTTTTTACATAACTTAAATTATAATCAAGTAAGCCCATATCAAAATTAAATTGTTTAGACCAAACAAATACTTCTTTTTATTTAAGGCCCAAAAAAATTTTCGCATTCGGCTCAAAATTTTTTTTGCTTTTTCGGAGCCGGGCCTGTTCACGACCCACTGTCTCCTACATCTATAAATATTTTTCCATGGCCTCGCTCGTAGTCCCGTACGCTAGTCACCAACTTAGCTCAACTACCTACACAAGTTTTATCTTATAAAATAGTGTATGAAAATATTAGATTTGTTTTTAAAAAGTAACCAAAAGTTGTTAAAATGCAACATAAAAGTAATTTGATTGGAGATATTGAAAAATAACACCGGACATTGAACATTTTCATCATGGGCATTAACAATTATAGTGTACATAAATATTTAAACTTTGGCTGGTTTCTTAATGAAAGAGATCAAAATATTTTCTCCTTCAATGATATTATACATAAATTCTCTCTAGTTTTTCCGGTTTTTTAGACAATTCTTTTTCTGTTACACATGTATTTTTGTATAAATATTATTATCTAATAAAATTTAGAGGGAAATGTTAAAAAAAACCTATTTTGATAAATATTTTTCGAAGTTCTCACTTTGGTAAATATTTTCTCCACCCACCCCTTCTAAAACACTCTTTAAAAATTTAGGATTTGTCTGATGCGTGACGTGTCCCTATTTCCTAAACCGTTAAAGGGATTCTTAGCCCGTCCCTCATTCATATATTTATAATTATATTATATAAAAACACTAAATTTCTTTCTCATGTTAGATTAAATAATACTTTTTTATACATTTACCATTACAGTTTTCTTTATTTTATAGTTACAACCAATTCAACAAATATTGAAAAATAAACAGGGTTAAACAAAGTTTTCTTGAATTTACAAAAAATCATTACATTTTCTCTATTTATCATTTTGTCCTATAATTTACGCTCACAACCCTTCATAAGTCACAACCTACCTTATAATTTACAAAATTCAGCCACATACTTTTAGGAGACAAGTGAGAATGCTATAACATAATTATTTGATTGGGCCCATCAATTAAAAAGAAAGCCCATGTTTTAAGTTCTAAACCACAACTCCACAAACTCATATGATATAGAGGTGCACAAAAAACTCGAATTCGGAACCGAACCCGAAAAAAGTACCCGAAACTGGTTTTTTATACCCGGAACCGAGCCTGATTTTTACCCGGTAATACCCGAAAACCGGAACCGGTTCCATACCCGGAACCGGGTTTTTCCGATACCCGAAACCGGTTTTTTCAAATACCCGACCTATTCCTGAAATTACCCGAAAAATACATGAAAAATACCCGAAATATTCCGGAAATAGGGCATTCAAATACCCGGTTTTAGAATACCCAGTTCTATACCCGACCCGAACCCGATGCGTAAGGTATGGTTTTTAGAGACATTACCCAGACCAGAACCGGACCCGGGTATTACCAATATCCAATTTTCCAATATCCGGTCATACCCGAACCTGGTTTTATACCCAGACCCGGGTATTTAGAAAACCCAATTTATGCACCTCTAAATTATGATATATACAACTTTTTTTAGTTGTAGGCGTTATCAAGTTGGAGCCCTAACTTGATTTCTTTGACCAAAGGACAGCCTATATTTACACTCACCTGCTAAACCTGTCATCATTATGGTCGAAATACCAAATAGTGAAATAGCCATTTTCTATCATATGGTCTAGGTGTGATCATCCGCTATATATAGTTGTGGTCTTTTCATTACAAAACTTAGAAGACAAATTCAAGTACATCCACAACAAAACTTCATTTAAATAATACAAAATCATATTCATGACCAAAGTTGAGAATTTGATACGAAAAACAACCCATTGAAAACAAAAGTGAAGTTCAAGATAAAAGTACAGGCCTCAAATTGAATTCTGAAGATGTATTTTCCCTCAATTTCACAACCAAAAGCAAAACTCATAAGATGTGGTTTTAAACAAGTTCACAACCATACTAACCATAAACTCTAGACTTTTTTCAGATTGTCGTCTTTAACAACCACATCTCGAAGGAAGACATCTGTCAGCACAGTCTTGGAATTCAATGAATGCTTCAATAGTTCCAAGCCCTACATCAATTGACAAGCATTTGAAACACTCATGTAAGTTATAAGGGCAGTTTATAACAATTCTCCATACAAAAATAATCTTGAATTATAACTCTGCTAGCAGTAAGACATATATATGTGATGCATTTATTTTATAAGAGATCAAAATATTTTCTTTAGCTAGTCTTGGATCTCTATCTTATTTAAAAAATACGTAAACAAGAAGTATTGTGATAAAAAAAACGCATTCATATCACAAGATGATGTCCCCGCTGTGTAGCTCAGTTGGTTATGGGCAGGGCCGACTTTGGGCCTGTGCAGGCTGTGCGGCAGCACAAGGCCCACAACCGGCAGGAGCCCATGATGTTTATAATCAGCAGCCATCTGTCCAGGCGGGTCCTACAATTAATTCTTATCATGTTGGTTTTTGCCTGGCCAAAATATGAAAAATCTGCCCCAAACAATTCTATAACTAAACAAAACAAAATAAGAAAGATCTGTCCTTCAAACAATTCTATAACTAAACAAAACAAAACGTGAACAACAATAATACTAGTAATTCAAGACTGGTACCCTTGGCAAGCTATCATTGGTCCACCTCATTATCTGATTTATTTTTCAATTTTTTTATTTTGTCATGAATACAAGTTATCATGCCGATGGTACAACCTTCTCCAAACAATAAACAAGAATACAAATTTTTACTAGATTAGGTTTATTCGTTTAAAATGCACTTGATATGGGTGATTATTTGAAATTTTAGCTTAAATAACAAGTTTGTATGTAAATATGTTATCACACTTATTGTTCTATTACTTATACACACACACACACGAGTTTATACTAACATAGCCCATTTGTTTTACTCGTACAGGGTCAATAAAGTCCTAGTTGTTCTCAGAGACAGCTAGCCCTGGTTAAGGTGGCATAAGACTTGGAACAATATCATAAAATAAATTTACCTCATTCATGCCGATATGAACAACCTTTCCCTCTAACGCACCCAAATCCTTGATGTTGAACTTGTTAAGAAAAGTGATGTTATCAATCGTAGACATGGGAGAAACACTAAGGTCATCCATAACCATGTATGCGACCAATCCCTTTACAAATCCTCCTCCCTTTGCATCTGCTTCAGACTTCAAAACATACCTATCATCAATGGTACTGGACATTGAACGGCCACAATACTGACATACACGAACCGAAGTGAAAAAACAACCGCTGTTGCATGACCTACAACTATAAAGACCGGCTGCAGAGTTCGAAGCAGAAGATTGTGATGAAAATGCTTCAGTAGGCAGCAGAGGGACTTGGGGAGAGAAGAAAGGAAACGAAGCTTTAGGGTTTAAAAGGACATCTTTATTCTGGTTCGACTGTATGTAATCATCGTTAAGATCTGAGACGCTTTGATAAAGCTTAGCCAAGGTACCTATCATGTCTCGATTGTCTAGGAGTTTGATGACACTGCCGACTGGTAAAACCAGGAGACTAAACAGAAAATCAATGAAATCCTTGCCGGCTTCTGCAAACACCACTCGTTGTCCCCTTTTATCTATTAAAAGCTTCAAACTTACCTTTGAAGAAGAAGAAGAAGACGACGACATTGATGAGTATCAAAAGCGGATTATATATGGTAATGGGAATTGTACGTGAAGGACGTGGAGAAGGTTAAATGGATTTGCAAAAATGAGTAACATCTGCATGAGGGAAACGAGGAGTCGATATTATAGGGTTTTCATTTAATTTCTTTCTTTTATATTTATTTCGATCGTTTCATATTCAAACAAATCAAATGTTATGTTTCAAATTAAACAATACTCGGCAATCAACATCACCAGAATATAATAACAAAATGAATAAAACCATATATTATTTGTCTTTAATCACTCTTAGGTTAGTTTGTAAAAATAAAAAAAAGGATGAATGTCGGAATAGTGACCGGGGAGTCCTAAGACCTTCGACAACTTTTTCTTGTTACCTCTGGGCACGAGGCGGTGTTATCACCAGTCCCGCAGGGTACGGATTATCTGCAGAGCTCCATTGCCACCATCCTAAGACCATCCTCTCCTCTATGGGCGGTATTCCCTCGGAACACCGCCAAGGGGCGACTTCAGAGAGGCGGCAAAGGGGGTGGGTGGGTGGGGGGGGGGGGGGTGTTGGGCTATCCAACTTTTCTCTCTCTCTCTCTCTCACACACACACACACACACATATATATAACTAGGTTATTAACCCGTGGCCGTCACGGGTAGAAATATAGAAATCATCCAATAAACATATAAAATTTAAAACAACAAATTTTGTAATAATTATTTGGAGAGTAACATGGTATGTACGCAAAAAATCGATCATTAATGTCTTGCACAACCTCATTTAAAGGTACAAATATGACCATCTCTTGAAAATAATTAAGATCATTATTAGTTTCTAAGATTGAAGGATATACAAAATCAATAAAATCAGAAATTGGACATGATGAATCATCAATTAAGAGATCGTCTTGAATCTCTATAATGCCTTCACCATCATTTTGACCCCAAGTTTTCCTTCACCTACGTCTAACAACCATTCTGCAAATTTTTTGATTTGCCCATATCAGATGATCGATTGACATCCGACGGTTAACCTCATGTTTTTGTTAATATAAGAACCTTGTATTTTGACCAAAATTGGGAAGAGAGGGAGCACATTCTAAAAAGTGAAATAACCCTTAGGTCAAATAACCATAAATTATTAAAGAGATTAATTAAAATTAATATAAATTATGTATTATTTTAAAAAACGTAACAAACCTATAATCCAAACAGTTAATTATGTCTGTCAAATTAAATTAAAAATACTAAGCATCAAAATATATAATAAAAATATGTATTCCACAATAACATATTAAAATAATCTATATATTAGTATACAGTTTAGTTAATTTCTAAAATTCTTTTTACTATGAATGGAAAAAAAAAATACATCAAACAATATTGATAAATAAAGTTTAATAAAAGACAGACGTTTATTCTCATAACATCAAATAAATGTGTTGCAATAAGAAGCATACCAAAGACATAATCCGTCACAAAAAAAAAAGAACTAAACATAAAGTAAATAAAAGTCAACAAATATATATTGAAGAAATAAATTTAAACAATTAACGTCTTCAAACTGTTGCTTTACTACTTTAAACGAAGAAAATACATACATCTTGCTCAAAGTTACAATTCATTATCAATTTCTCATTATCAGATCTTGCTCTCTATCATTATGTAAGCATCGACCACAAATTGTTGATATAGTCTTCTACCATGTAAAATAAATAAGCAAGTGTGTCCTATCTTGTATTATGTAAGCAAACAATTCACACATCAATTTGAAAATAAATAAAAATATAGTTATTACATTAAGAAATACAAAAAACTAAAACTTAGAAAACTTGTAATGGTTAGGTTCAATATAATATACCTTTTCTTGTATTCAGCAATCTCAAAGATATAATCACTTTAGCCTTGAAACATTGGAATCAAATCAATTAGATACGTAAGCCTTTCCTGTAATATGATAATTAATAAACATAATGTGTATTGGTATTATGTGTAATGTAAAGGTAATCATTATTTAAAGGATACCTTATGAGGATTTTCAATGTATTTAATTAGAAAATTTGCCTTCAAAGACAGCTTCCTAAAAATTAAATCTGCATCTTCTCTCAAGAATGCATCAAGCCTTACAATGAATTGCTTGATGACATTGTCTTGGATCCGGTTTTCCTGTTTTACACACAATGGAAATATAAAAAGTGTATGAGCATGAGTATAAAACACTCATACATTTGATTGTTTGTATCAAAATAAAGAAACCATACACAAAATTAAAAAAAAGTTATGGGCTAGTAATAAATTACCATCTCATCAATTAGAATCATCTCAATGGATCAGTCCTCATTATTGTCTTGGATCCGGTTTTCCTGTTTTACACACAATGGAAATATAAAAAGTGTATGAGCATGAGTATAAAACACTCATACATTTGATTGTTTGTATCAAAATAAAGAAACCATACACAAAATTAAAAAAAAGTTATGGGCTAGTAATAAATTACCATCTCATCAATTAGAATCATCTCAATGGATCAGTCCTCATTGGGTTTGTTGTCCTTTAAAAGCCATAACTTCAAAACACGAACCTTTAATACACATTCATTTCTAAAAACATCAAGCTCATTCGACATGGTTATCTTTTGTAGATCCATTTTCTTGTAAATGATGAATATAACAGTCTTTAAATCAAAAATGAAAACATATGATAATGAAAGTAAGTAATTACATGCATGTGAAATTGATACAGGAGCGATTACTTACAATAACACACAACGGTTGCTTCACATATAGATCAAAGAAAACAAGTTGTTGTGAAAAATCTGTTGTGCTAATTATTGGATTGTTATATAGGCTCGGGAGCGTGTTATATTTTTGTTAATTTGCTTAATTACAAATTAAGGATTTATATAAACATAATAGTACATTTGAGTAATGCATAAAATCAGCCTGACACAATACTAATTTCAGAATGTATATGCTTTATAGTCAAAATGTACGTTCTAATTAAGGTATATATATGTAGCTTATATTGACCAAGATTTTAGTAATTTGCTATTTAAAAGAAGATTCAAACTATTTTACAACTACTTGTTAATTTCTTCCAAAATTATAAATATGGTTGAGTGATTTTAAAATTTTGAAATAACTGAAAGTTAATTGAAATCATTTCATTAACTTTAGATTAACTGTTTCCAAAATTATTGGTCATTGTTTATTAAGTTTTATAGTTTGGTCACCATAAAAAATAAACTGATCCTTAGTTAACACCGAAAAACATGTATATTTTAAATGATCATTGTTAAAATAATACCAGTTTATAATATAAAGTTAGAGGTGGGTGCTAATCACCTTTTAATTACCCAAGATTTTTTTGTTTAGTAACCGAGCATAGTGTAAATTTTATACAAAAGATTAGATTTAAAGAAACAATGACAAAGATTAACAAAGTATAGATAAGAGTTTAGAGTATTAGTAAGAAAATAATAAGTTAATCATAAGTGAAATCAATTAATAACAGTTTTTTAAAGGAAAATTGAATTTTAATAATCCCAACTTTCTGTTATTGGCCGATAATAAGCTCACCTTAGTTTATTCCCACCAGTAGTCCCAAATTTAAAGAAGTTGGTTCTTAATGATCCCCTGTTAAAAAAAACCTAATGGCGTTTTTTCTGAATTTGAAACTGATTTTTTAGGCCTTTTGATCGGAAGGAGGATACGAGTTGATTAACGTAAAACTTAGCTCGGAATGATGCTTCAAATGGCTTGATTAGTGTTTCAAATGGCTTGATTAGTGTTTCAAATCGGGTGTTTTAACTTCAAATTAACAAAAATTAAGTTGTTTGGAGTATCGTTTCGAGCTAAGTTTTACATAAATTGATTCGTATCCTTCTTTCGATTAAAAACCCTAAAAATTAGTTTGAAATTCGGAAAAAACTTAACGCTGTTAGTTTTTTTAACGGGGGACCATTGAGAGCCAATTTTTTTAAATTTAGGACCACTGGTGGGAATAAACTAAGTTGGGATTATTATCGGCCAATAACTGAAAGTTGAGATTATTAAAATCCAATTTTCCTTTTTTAAAACATGTAATTATCACTAACATTAAATAACAATAATTATATTTATTTGGATTTTCAAAACATTTGGCCGGTCAACTATTTAAATTATCATTTAATAACGGATTAAAACACAAGTAAAAAACGGGTTCTTATTAATTGGTATGGTAATTATTATATTATTTTGAATTATTTTATTATAAAGAAATTATAAGATGGCTTGATATTTATAGAAATAATGAGAATGGACCAATAGTAAAGAGCCAAATATCCGAGATACATCTTGCTTTAATATAATAAGTAGATGAGGCAACAAACCACGACAGAACATTGTAAACAGGGCCTTCAAAATCTAATTTCTTACGTGGCGATGATGTGAATGGGCAAAGCCTCCTAACAGATGATGGTCTAAAGATGGCCTAGGTGTGTCATCCAATAAAATTATATTTTTTTCATCACAAAAGCAAAAGCTAAGATTTAGATAAGACAAACTCACATTCATGACCATATTTGAGATTGAAATAAAATAAAATCATATTCAAGACCAAAGTTGAGATTCTGAGAATATTTATCAACCAAAAGGAAAACTCGTAAGCTGTGGACTTAAACCACAGTCATCACTTACCATAAGTCATTTTCATCTTCAACAATATTCACACCGCGAAGGAATACATCTGTCAGCACAGTCTTAGACTTCAATGAATTATTCACCGGTTCCAAGCCCTACATCATTTGACAAGCGTTTCAAGTATTCATGTGATAGGGTCGGTTTGTAACAATTTCCATATAAAAATAATCTTGCATAAGAACTCTGCTAGAGCCTAGAAGCAAGACACACACACACACACTAGGATAGTGGCCCGTGTTTTACACGGGTGGAAAATATTTCAAACGTTATGTATATATGGATATCATAATACCTTGTTCTCTGCAAAACCACAAGATGTAGAAAAAATATGTATAAACAATGTGAATGAAAAACTATATAAATATACAAATCATAGAATTGTTAAAATATTAGTCATATTAAAAAAGGGAACACAAACTCAGTTATAAATAATTAATTGTAGCCAATTTTATTTTAAATCATTTGAAAGGAAATAGTTGGTTATGATTTTTGAAAACATTAATTAGTGATGTTATGATTCTATAAAACATTAATTAGTGAATTATGTGACAATTTTATAGAAGGAAACCGAATGACTTGAAAGCCTATGTGGACATACTAGTTGAAGGCCATATGGCTTATTTTGCTTTAATGGTATAGTAAAATAAGATAAGATAAGATGGTGCATTTAATGCATGTTTAAAAGAGATCACAGTATTTGTCTCTTTAGTCTTTACCAAGTCATGAATCTCTATCTTAAATTAAAAATAATAAACTTCACCAAACAAGGAAATTAATCAAAGTACGTACCTCATTCATGCCAATATGAACAACCTTTTCCTCTAATGCTCCCAATCCTTGATGTTAAACTTGTTGAGCAAAGCGATGTTAGCGATTGTAGGCATGGAAGAAACACTAAGGTCATCCATAACCATATACGTCACCGATCCCTTAACAAACCCTCCTCCCTTTGCATCTGCTTCAGACTTCAAAACATACCTGTCATCAATGTCTCGCATTCTAAATTCACAATACGGACATGACGTACAATACGAAGTAGAAAAACAACCCTTGTCGCATTCCTCACAAGTATAGAAAACTGTTTTGGAGTCGGTCGGGGTAGGTGATGATAATGCTTGATCAGTAGGCACCAGCAGAGATATGTGAGAAGAGGAGAATGGAAGCAAAGATTTAGGGTTTAGGAGGACGTTCTTATTCTGGTTAGGCTGTATGTAATCATCCTTAAGATCCGAGACGCTTTGGTAAAGCTTAGCTAAGCCACCAACTACTTCACGATTGTCTAAGAGTTTGATGATACTGCCGACTGGTAAAACCAGGAGACTAAACAGGAAATCAATGAGATCCTTATTAGCTTCTGCAAACAAGACTCGTTGTCCCTTTTTGTCTATTATAAGCTTCAAACTTAACTTGGAATCAGCCATTGGAAACAAGATTTTGATAGATGAGAAAGACGTACGTGAAGAAGACTACGAAACCCTAGAGATGAATAAGAGATTTGTTAGGTTTTTCTGTTTGATACTTTGATGTTTTATACTTTTATGATTTTATCATCAAAGGTTATTTTTTGAATATAGGTATTTATATAAACAAACTTATATATAATAATAAGTACATATTCCCGAAATGGAGGTTATATTGATGATGTTCGTTTCAGGTAAAAAAAAAAGAAAAAAAAAAGAAAAAGAAAACTGGTGATCTTGACATACTCATATTTGTTACTAGTCCCTATAATTGTGCAAATGATGCTGGCTGAGAAAACCGGCTACTGAATCCGGCTATGGTTGACATGGGTAGACGATGGGGTTCTTAAAAGAAACAACGGACAAGCTGGCGGCAATGGCTGAAAACACGGCGACTACCAAAATAAATTTAAGCAACCGATACCTTTGTTTCTTTTTGATTGAACGACAAAACCCATTGGCTGAGTCGTTTCCAAAACCCTATTTTTGCGACTTGTTTTGAGAATGAGACAAAAGGACTGATATACGACCTTTTAGAAAAAAAATTAATGAGCTGGAAGACATGATACCATTTGTTGCGAACAAAGTGTCGTAGTGGAATAACCGATTCACAATGAACATGCAGTAATAAACGAATTTTATTTTAAAATGGGAAAATTGATAGGTATATGGTTTTTAGGAGAGAGAAAGATTGGCGATGGTATATAGGAGATCCGCCATTTGAAACGGCGGATGCCATATTAAATATAGGCCTTGTCAGTTTTTGTCTGGTGATATGGACGAGACACATGTGTTCCGCCATTTGAAATGGCGGATCTTGAATATTTTATTCGTGTTCCGCCATTTCAAATGGCGAATGTCATTTTACAGCTGATCGGCGGCTACCTAGCTTACCCCTATGTGTCAAAAATATTTTTGATTGACATCCGCCATTTCAAATGGCGGATGTGAACAGTACGCGTACTTTCCTATGACCCACATTTTATGTATTTTATTATATTTCACAGACATCTGCCATTTCAAATGGCGGATGTGAACAATGATTTCGTACTTGACATGACAACTCTCCTTTATCTTTAATTTTACATATTTTTTAAAGTTTATTTTACATTTAAAAACTTTATACCTATCAATTTTCCCATTTTATACCTATCAATTTTCCCATTTTAAAAAAAATTCTTAAAAAAATAGAGCTAGCATTGACTCAAAAGAATTTCCGTATATGGTTCATACATAGAAGGAACCAAACTAAAAGTGAAATTTAAACCAATCTTTGCAATCTGAAAACATAATGTATTCGACAATATGTTTAGGTAAGGTTTTCTATGGTTGAAGAGTGCTCCGTTCCTAACTTTACAAACGCACCACCAAGTATGAGGGTTTTTAAATAATGCTTAATTTATCATTAAAATCAAAACGATTCCAATAAAGTGGCAGACAAACGGGCAACAAGCTGCGCCGCAACCCCCTTTTGAATAGCAAAACCAATTCTACTAAAAACAAAGCGTTGGGTCGTAGGAGACGACAAAGTACCATGAACGACACGTTGAACCCTGTTTAGAAAATTCACGGCCTCTGGGGCCAGAAACCCAAATGTATCAAAAGCAAAAGGGAGAAACACGTGTTGATTTTCTAAACAGGCTTTCTCGTGTTTGGCAACTTTGCCCGATTCGGCCTTCAACGTAAAATAAACTTAAAATATGTAAAAAATAAAGGAGAGTTGTCATGTCAAGTACGAAATCACTATTCACATCCACCATTTGAAATGGCGGATGTCAATCAAAAATATTTTTGACATATAGGGGTAAGTTAGGTGGCTGCCGGTCAGGTGTAAACTGACATCCGCCATTTGAAATGGCGGAACACGAATAAAATATTCAAGATCCGTCATTTCAAATGGCGGAACACATGTGTCTCGTCCACATCACTAGACAAAAACTGACAAGGCCTATATTTAGTATGACATCTGCCATTTCAAATGACGAATCTCCTATATATCATCATCAACCTTTCTCTCTCCTAAAAACCATTTTATACCTATCAATTTTCCCATTTAAAAAAAATTCAGTAATAAACGAGAAAATATAAAGAAACATGAATACGAGAATTTATGGTGGTTTGGTCGATGGACCTACATCTATTATTAGCAACTAGGGATTTTATTTTATTTCAATGCACAAGTTGACAATGCATAGGCCTAGGCCGGATATAAATAGGACACGATTAGGGATTATAAATTTAAACGGGCTTCTACCCGAGCCTTCTAAACATCCAAGCCTAGGACTTCACTAAACCCATATACAAAAATGGACAAGGGTTCTAGTGGTTAAGACTTTTCCTTTTCTTTATAAACAAATGGTCTCGGGTTCTGAGTTTTTTTTTCTTCTTTAATACAAAGTTAAAAAAATTAGGGTTTCATCGCTTAGAAAAAACGCTCATGACGTTTCATCCCTTACGTTTCACTCCATCGCCCGGTCAATTTGAGAATAGTAATTTTGTGCATTGTATGGTCAATTGCTGCAGATCTGATTAATTATATATATATATACTAGGTTAGGTACCCGTGTACTACACGAGTTGATTAAATATAAATTTTATAAGTGCTAGATATATAATAAAAGATAATAATTACAAATTGAAGCGTGTGTATCTATAAATATAAAAACAAACTTTACATGTTAGACGTGTAACTTTTGATAGAAATTAACCTTGTTATATTACAATGTGTGATGTAAAGTGAAAATTTAAACAATATACATACCACAATTACTATCATTATAGAGAAAAATTTCATGGATCCAATTTATACACAACACATTATTATCATTACTACATAAATGAGCATAATGCTCTATTCTTTTGATGGAGAGATGAACCTATATGATTAGCTTTTCAAGAAATTTTCAAACGAACAATTTCAATGAAGTCTTTTCATTTCTTATTTTACTATGGTCAACTCTATGTATTCCTCTACCCATAGAGTCTCTCTTATTCGTATTAACAACTACTATAATTGTAGCTTCAATTTAAGCTAAAGAATTATTACCGAAAATGCCCCTTTTCTTAACAATTTGATTAGAAACAATATGTGTAGTGCTCTCACTCAATTAATGACCCGTATGAACTATCAATGGAGTCATAGTAAGTTAGTAACTTGCATTCTTTATGAATTATCATCGAAGTTTCATAAATTGTTTCATGAAATATCAGGTCTTGTTATTGATCCCGAATAATTTTGAAACAAACCATAACGTAATAACTTGCAAATATTACAGATTGCACGAGATATTACATAAATTTGTTGTAATAACTTGCTACAATTTAATTATCAGTTGAGTCAAAGTTTGCAGATCAATTTGAAAGGGTACTTTAAAGGATTTTCTAGATATATTTTGTTAAAATTGATTGTCATAGTATATAGGCAAAAGATAATCTAAAACAGCTTAGCAAACATTATGTTATAAATGTAACTAAATACCTCCAATCAAAATGTTGTCACTTCTAAGATGATTATGCTCCTATAGCAAAAGAAAGGGAAAAAAAGGGGGGGGGGGGGTGCCTATGCCACTCCTATAACAAAAGAAAAAAAAACATAACAAATCTTATTTAAGATGAATGTATTGTACACATATTACAACTGAATGATTGTATGATACAAAAGAAAAGTACCTTAAGCGCATTCAAGAATTAGAAGTGCCACTTTAAGCTAGGCAGTCTATTAGCTCATCCGAGGTCATCCAATACCAGTATATCTAAAAAACACTTCTAATTAAGCATATTGTTAACTTTTAACTACCTCTTCCAATATACAATATGCAAAAAAAATTACAAAGTGATGATGTTCCATTTTCTGGGTAAGGTTTGACATGGATCCCTAGCTTGTCGGCATCTCTGAGTAATGATTAGTATGTTACACTTAAGAATATTAGTTTAATAATAGCATCACCTGCGATACTGAAACCAAACAATTGAAAAACATGAGCATAAGTAGTTATAAAGACAAAGAGACCAGATACAAAAATGGGCCATCACAACGCAAGAAGTTGTATGGCGCCTTGATATAGAGATAATTTTGAAACCATGGGGACCATCTTTTTAGTTGAAATTGGTCAAACTTGGTAACTAATACCAAAAGAAATTATCTTAGTCACAACGTCTGATTCAACTCACCTGATAACACATCTGATTGGTTCGGTTCAGTTCGATTAGTGAAGTCAGTATTTGTTAGTCCCATTTTGTTTATATTAGTCTTTTGTATTGGTTTTTATGTAATGGGCCATTTTGGTTATTTAATATGTAATAGGCCCATGAGAAATAATGTTGTAAAGCCCATTGGGCATTTGATGTGACTTACTTCTCATGCATGCTTCCCTATAAATAGGAAGCATGCCATGAGAGAAGGTAGTTGTTGATTGTAAATCAAAAGAAACTTTTTGCCTAATTCTCCCAACACACATATCTTTTGGTTTTCTCTCTCTCTCAAACCACCTGAAAATAACATCTCAAGATCCGAGACCGCTTAAGTGGCTTAGTGTGACTTCCGCTAGCATTAAGCTCGGTTGATCCAAGATTATTGTTAAATTCACCCGCCTTGGGACCTACAATTGGTATCAGAGCTTCGGCTCACTAGTTGAGGGTTTTGGATCACAACCTTTGGTTTTGATCTTGAGAAGAAGAAAACAAGTGTCCTTGACAAGAAAATCACAAAAACAACAAAAACAAGAAAACTACAAAAAGATTCGGCTTTAAGTTCATAAAATGTCTTAGAAAGTGTTCTCGGTGAAGATAACAAGTGTTCAAGTTCTAGATCAAAAAGGTTTTAGGCTTAAAAGTGATAAATTTTGGAGTTACGGGTTGTTGAAAAGTGTTAAAATTAACAAGTTAAGAATTTCGCTTCTCATGGCATCAAAATCAATGTACCAACCTTTGACCTTGTACTGACAAGTTAGGTGGAACAGATCCTGAGAAAGATTGCTTCTGGAAGCTTTAAATTTTTTTGCTTCGCTTGAACCTTTTTTCGGTTCGCTTGGAATTTTTTCGCTTCGCTTTACTGTTCACTTTTTCGCTTCGCTTGCTTAACTTTTTCGTTTCACTTGAAACATCTTTTTCGCTTCGCTTGCTTAACTTTTTCGCTTCGCTTGAAACATCTTTTTCGCTTCGCTTGAAAGCTGTTTCGCGCGAAAAAGTTGACTGTCTTAAAATTTAAGTTTTCTTAAGGTTTGTTAAGTGTTTGAGACTGCTGAGACCATGACGAGCACTGATTCTGAGTTGTTAAAGGGTTATTTGCTATTGGAAAACCAAGGGGGAACCCCTCAGAAGCCTCCTAAGTTTATGACCTTAGATGACAACTTTGCCGACTTCAAATGGAGGTTCATGAACTACATCTCATTGACTGAAACTGACCTAATGAGATGTTTTGAACAAGGTCCTCATATTCCTGTGACTCGCACTGATGCTGGGGAACAACTTAAGACTGTTGAAAACTGTTTTGGTCAAAAATTGACAATGGTAATTTCGTAACCAAATTAGTAATCGGGACTAGGTGGTTGTATAAAATGAAAGTAAAAGTGCTTGAACACAAGGATTTGTTGCGAGGAAAAAACCCGTTATCCTTAGGATAACAAGCAAAAAACCCCGGGCGGTGAAAACTATCACCACCGGTTTATTAATAACAAAGGTGATTACAATGGTGGAGCTCAAGCTTGATCGTGATTACAGAGAATGCGAGTACTAGTAAGTCTCGTGTGTCTAGAGTGTGTGTTATGATCCGGTTTTGAGCTATATTTATACAAAAATAAAAAGCTAACAATATGGCCTATAATTTAGAAAACTTTGGAATGATTCCAATTAGCCGTTAAATCTGTTAATCAGCACATTTTCTTATTGGCCACGTTCTAATAACAGTGGGTGTGAGTCTTCGGGTGATCAAACAACCGTCATTGATCTGGTAAACATGGAAAGTAGCAAAGATAGTGTTAGTTATATAATGTAATTAGGATACCTGTTACCTTGGAGGATACCGCATCCTGAATCTGCTCTGAACATAACCTTTGCTGAGGATACTGAAAATCCGTGCCCTAACAATTGTTCCCAAATTTTAACAGCTGTAGATAAGGATTACAGCTGTAAAATTTTTGAATTTTGAATTTTGAACCCCCATTTTTGCGGTGGATCTTTGATACACGTGTCAGCCGTCATGATGATCTGCCAAACCCTAGTTTGTCCTTATAATTACCCGGATAAATAATATTCATCTCATCTTCCTCCTCTCTCCAGGTAACTCCTTTCTTCTTCTTATCTTAACGAAACCATGAGTCCGAAACTTTCTCCTTCCGGTATCGAGGATTTCGTATGTCAGAATCTCCTTGCAAGTCCTGCGAACGAGATATGCACTTTTGGTGATGCCGATATCACGAACCTTCGATCTCGGGGTTGCTTTCCTATTGGAACTGTTTTCCGGCCTTTTGATGCCGCTTTATCTTCCGATTTTGTTTCTAGAACCTGGATTTGCTTTCCGTTTTTGCCATTTAAAATCGGTTTTTCTTACCCATTTCCTGCCTTCACCACTGAGTTCTTTCTTAGAACTGGTCTTAGTTATGCCCAAACCATGCCCATGGTTTGGAGTACTTTGCTTGTTTTGGAGAGACTAATCGCCTACCACGCTCTTGACTTTACTCTCTCGGAGCTTGCTTCTGTATACGACCTTCGTAGCCATGGGTCTTCAAGATATCTCCTTAAGATCAAATATGGTCAGTCTCCAATAGTCTTGAAAAATACCTAGAATAATGATCAGTGGAAGAGACAATTTTTCTTTGTTAGAAGAGATTCTTCCAAAGCACAATAGTCTTCCTTATCTTTGGGTTTCCAAAAGTAGGATACTGTATCTTGAATATACACCGACATCTTTTGTGACTGATGTGTTTTCTTTTATATTTTGCAGCTTTGAAGTTTTTTGAGATCGCTCCCCCCACAAGAGAGACCGAGGATAAGCTTGCCTCCTTCTTTCTTCTTGACGAGGAAGAGAGAACATTTTTTCTTCAGTCAAGCCTTCCAGAACCATCTCTGTCATCCAGTTCCGTTATGTCTGGTAAGAAACACTTGAGATGTTAGTGTAAATATGATCCGGATCAGGGATACTAACCTGGGCATTTGTAGGCAAGTCTGCTTCTGCTTTTGCCCTTGAAGATATTGAAAGCATGGTGTCCACCCGGAGTGCTATTAAGAAAGAACCCATATCCAGCTCTATCCCGCGTCCAGAGAGTAGCCGAGCGAAAGGTTCCAAGAAACGGAAGAGCCAGGAGACCAGCGAATCCGTTCCCGTGCACGATGTTTATTTCCATGATGCCATGAATAAGACTCAGCAGGTATCTTCTTCATTTGTCATGATTCCTCATATCCTGAGAATAACTTATACTGGGGATTCTTTATCCTTATAGGGCCTTGAGTATCTTTCCTCCCGGTTTGCCGCCATGAGCCTTGAACTCCACGAAGCCCATACTCGTATCTTTGAACTGATGAAGATGGGGATGACAAAGACCAGTCTTCTTGATAAGAAGACCAAAGAGGTAGATGACCTGAAGCTGAAGTTGTCACTGGTCAAGAAGGAGTTGGTTCATCAAGAGGCGGAAAGTATGATAAAAGTTTATGATGCTATGGAGGGGGCGAAGAAGTCTGCTGTTGTTTCTGTATTCCAGTCCCGGCTTAAGATGGCTAAAGAGGCGAAGGATGCTGGTCTGGACACTCCTTTCTGGGATGTAGCTGGTTGGGAGAAGATACTGGCTGAGCTTGGTGGGGGGAAGGTGGAGGATGCTGGTCCTAGTGGAGCGGGGAAGGCTGCCAAAGAGGCTGTGGAGGTGGCTATCAAGGAAGCAGTGAAGGCGGTTGGTGGTGAGGTGCAATTGGGCGATGAAAGCGGTAAAGAAAAGGCTTGAGCCCAATTTTTTATGTGTTTGTTTGTGGTTTGAAGTTGGGTTGTAATGGCTTGTCGAATAATTTACTTTTTTCTATCTTGAACAATAGTATGCTTAGGATATTAGGATACATGGGTGGAGGGATCTTGACTTTCCAAGACGAAGCCCATGTTATCTTGACTTTTTGAACATCCGGCAATATTTGGGTGGAGGGATCTTGGCTTTTCAAGACGAAACCCGGGTATTGCCTTTCTAGTTTCCTGCACTTTATGATTAGCAATGATATAATCTTTTGGCTTTAAGTATTGTGTTCAATAACTTGTAATTTTTAGTTGGAATATTAGATGTCTTTTAATTTTCTGAAATAACTTATGTCGAGGATAATATATTTTGCAAACATGGTTCCAAAATATTTTTACCATTTTGAGAATAATGAATCCTGATCAAGAAATGTTTTAATGATTATAAGTTTTTAGAGAACACAAAAAGGATTATCAGGAACTGATAACAAATATCTTAAGGATAATGTATCCTTACGCCTTGTGTGAGTTATCACAATCAAACCAAAAGATTATATTTTGAAGTATAAATCGAATGATAAAACTAAATGTAAAGAGTAAATTTGTGGAGATCATTCATAAATCTAATGGGCTTACATGTGATGTCCCCAATCGTTGATCTTTTTAAGTATCAAGCTTCTGGGATTTTGTTAAGTTAAAAACAACTTAGTAACATTCTTAGCAATCTGTCGAAACAAAGTTAGACAATTCTGGCGACAAGGCCCATTAACTGGCGACTAGGCCTTTACTTAAGAGACATGAAAATGTCTAAGCTTGAGATAAAACTGGGGAAGGTCCCAAACGCATGGGCATGATTATGCCAAGACTTTAGATAACACGAAAGTGTTATAAACCTTAGATAACATGAAAATGTTATAAACCGTTTGTGTGACACGTCTGCCACTTATCTTAAGGATTCGGTATATAGCCAACAACAGACGGATTGTCAGCTGGTCTGGCCAGCCTGCCTCGAACTATACCCGAATCATCGTGCGCTCCAGGCGTCGTTAGAAAGGGGAAGAGTCTTAAACCGTTTGAGATATCCGGGATATCTTATTCGTGCGCCCCTGGCGTTCGTTGGAAAGGTGAAGACCTTTAAATCTTGAGGGATATTAGGGTTATCATATTCATTTAGGAGGTGATCAGCCTCTGACTGTTGCCGAGATAACATATTCTTAGGATATCTGCAAAACACTAAGCTCTTGATAAGGGGCAGGCTAACACCCCTCCGATAAGTCAGTAAACTTGATTTAGAGATAATAAAGTTCAAGGAATGTAGAAATAGATGAGTGAACATACCTTTATCCTGAGGATATGAACATACCAGTTAAGGATACTAACAAAAATATATCTTAAGATGAATAGCATTCCAAGCTCTTGATATAGGAATACCTTCCATAGTGATTAACCTGTAGGCCCCTTTACCTGCTTCTGAATCGATTAGGTAAGGGCCTTCCCACTTTGGAGCTAGCTTTCCATCTGCTGGGTTAGTGGTATTCTGAAACACTTTTCTTAGTACCATATCTCCTACTTGGAATCTTCGAATTCTGATATTTTTGTTGTAGGACTTGGCTATTCTTTGCTGGTATGCAGCCATTTTGATTCTGGCGAGATCTCTGAGTTCATCAATGGTATCCAAGTCTTCAGTGAGGCTTTGGTTATTGGTCTCAGTATTTTGGATGCTAGTTCTTGCTGTGGGAATAACCATTTCTGTAGGAATAACGGCTTCGGCCCCAAACACCAAAGAGAAAGGTGTTTGTCCCGTTGCATTTTTCGAGGTGGTCCTATCAGCCCAAAGAACAAATGGTAGTTCTTCAGCCCATTTCCCTTTCTTGGATCCCAATTTCTTCTTCAGATTGTTGATGATGATCTTGTTACTGGATTATGCTTGACCATTAGCTTGAGGATGTACTGGAGTTGAGGTCACCTTCTTGATTCCCCAACTTTCATAGAAGTTGGTTGTTCTTTTTCCGATGAATTGTGATCCATTGTCACAAACAATCTCTGCTGGGATACCGAATCTTGTTAAGAACTTGCGTTTTATGAATGAGATCACATCCTTTTCTTTGACTTGAATAAATGCCTCTGCTTCGATCCACTTGGAGAAGTAATCCGTCATGGCTAGCATAAAGACTTTTCCACCAGGAGCCTTGGGCAGCTTTCCCACAATATCCATTCCCCACTTCATAAATGGCCATGGGGAGATGATAGGATATAATGGTTCAGCTGGTTGATGTAATATGTTGCTATGTCTTTGGCAAGTATCACACTTCTTGGAGAAATCCATTGCATCTCTTTTCATTGTTGGCTAGAAGTATCATATCCTTAGTATCTTGGATGCTAAGGCCCTGCCCCCAGTGTGGTTTCCACAATCACCTTCATGTATATCCTTGAGAACTTCTTGTGCTTCTTGATATTCCAAGCATCTCAAGTATGGACCTGCAAGTGATTTTCTGTACAACACATTATTCAGGATAATATACTGGGTTACCTTCATTCGGAACGCTCTGGGATTTTCTTCTTTTGGGATCTCGTTATCCTGAAGATACCGTATTTTGGGACGGGTCCAGGATACTGGATCATTTTCAGTTTCTTAAGTCTCTATGATTTCATAGTTTTTCCTTTTTTGCTGGAGTCAAGATATGAATGATGGGTATCTTGATATCATTCGGTATCTTGAGAGCCGATGCTAAATTTGTTAAGGCATCTGCTTCAGTGTTCTCTTCCCTTGGTACCTGTATTATATCAAATGTTTCAAAACACATAGCTAATTTTTTAACTATTTCTAAATATTTCGCTAAGTTTTCTGCATTCGCTGCATAAGAGCCATTGAAATGGTTAGCTAATAACAAAGAATCAACGTAAACTTGAAGATACCTGATCTTCATGTCCTTAGCTAATTGCAAACTGGCTATTAAGGCCTCATATTCAGCCTCATTATTAGTAGCCTGAAATTTACAAGTTATTGATAGAGGTATAATGTCCCCTTGTGGCGATTTTAGTAGGATACCTAAACCTGTTCCTCTTATGTTGGAGGCACCGTCAGTTTGTAAGGTCCAAATTTCCTTGATTTCCAATTGCTGAACTTCTTTTTCAACTTCTTCGATTATATCCTGGCTAAAATCAGCCACAAATTCGGCAAGTGCTTGAGACTTGATAGCCATTCTCGGCTCATACAAGATATCTATGCGCTGAGTTTCACAGCCCACTTTGCCATCCTACCTGACATCTCTGGTTTTCTCAAAAAAGCCTTGATAGGATAGTTAGTCTTTACATGTATAGTGTGAGTTTCAAAGTAATGTCTAAGTTTAGTTGAAGCCATTATAAGTGCTAAAATTAACTTTTAAAGATAAGAATACCTGGATTCAGCATCTAGTAGGCTTTTACTTACATAGTATATTGGATGTTGTTGACCTTCATGATCTTTGACCAAGATAGCACTGATTGCATTCCCGGAAATGGCTAGGTATAGGGATAATGGCTCACCATCAATTGGCTTCATCAGGAGTGGTGCTGAGGATAAGTATTCCTTCAGAGATACCAATGCCCTTTCTTGCTTCTCTCCCCATTCGAACTTTTGATTCTTCCTCATGATATCATATAAGTATTTACACTTCTTTGAAGATCTTGAGATGAATCTGTTGAGAGCAGCTATTCTTCAGGTTAATCTTTGGACATCTTTGACATTTCTTGGTGATTTGATATCCAGGATAGCCTTGATCTGCTCTGGGCTTGCTTCTATCCCTCTTTTGGTGACCATGTATCCCAGGAATTTTCCTGCTTTGACCCCAAAGTGACACTTGGCTGGATTCAACTTCATGTTGTATTCATCCAGGATATCAAATGCTGTTGCCAAGTCTCTCAGATGATCCTCGGCCTTCTTTGACTTTACCACCATGTCATCTATACAGAATTCCATCGTGTCCCCCAGTTGGTCTTTGAACATCATGTTGACGAGCCTCTAATATGTTACACCTGCATTTTTAAGTCCAAAAGGCATTGCGGTATAACAGTATATACCTGTGGGAGTCATGAAAGCTGTGTCTTCTTGATCTGAAGGCTCCATTTGAATCTGTTGAAATCCTGAGGATGCGTCCATGAAGGTTAGCAGTTCGTGGCCAGCAGTTGCATCCACCATTGAGTCAATGTGCGGGAGTGGGAATGGGTCTTTTGGACAGGCCTTATTCAGGTCTGTGAAGTCCACACACACTCTCCATTTTCCATTTTTCTTCTGGAATTGGCCAACCATTTAGGATATTGGACTTCTCTTATCATCTTGGTTTTGAGCAGCTTCTGCACCTCTTCTTGTATGATAGTGTTTCTCTCAGGAGCAAACTTCCGTCGCTTTTGATGTACTGGCCTGAAAGATTTGTCTATACCAAGTTTATGAGTGATAATAGATTTAGATATACCTGTCATATCTTCATATTTCCAGGCGAAGGTAGAAGCTCTTTTCTTTAGAAAGGATATCAATTCCATCTCAATATCCTCAAGAATACTTGTTCCCAACAATACTTTGACTTCAGTATCCTGAGGATCCAAAGATACTTCCTTTACATCCTGCTCTCTTGCTTGCAGGACCTTCCCTGGTTGTTGCTGTAATTGCTATGCTTGAGTAGACTTTGTAGTCCACTTCGTTGATGAAGCATAACATTCCTTGGCATCTTGCTGATCACTTTCAATTTTAATGACTCCCCAGGGACTTGAGAGTTTCACACACTGATGGTAGGTCGAGGGTACTGCCTTCATGCTATGGATCCAGGGCCTGCCTAAAATCACATTACAACAAGATAAAGAGTCAATAACGCAAAACTTTTGTAGGGAGTTAGTTCCCTCAATATATATTGGAAGTTTGATTTCTCTCAAGGTGTTCTTGGTTTTGCCACTGAATCCGACAAGAACTGAGGATTTCGGGATAATCTCTGTTTCTGGGATATCCATTTTCTTCAAAGCTTCCATCTGGATAATGTTCACAGAGCTTCCTCCATCGACGAGTATCCTGCGCACAAAACAGTTAGCTATACATAAAGTAATTACCAAACCGTCATGGTTCGGATCCACAAAGTCACATCTATCTTCCTCATCGAAGGATATGATTCTTTGAGTCGTCAATGTGGAAGTACGGAGAGGTCTTTCTCCGTTGTTCATTTTTGTTTCTCTGGAATGTTTCTTAGCCGCTGAATACGAGGTTCCGCAGATATCAGATCCTCCCGAGATGAAGGATACCACCTTAGCTCCGGGTGGTGGAGAAGGTGCCCTTCGAGTATTTTGACAGGATCCTGGCTTTTGTTCTTGTTTTTTCCAAATAGTTCTTTCAGGTGTCCTTTTCTGAGAATGTATCCTATTTCCTTCCGAAGTGCTATACAATCATCCGTGCGATGGCCAAAGTCTTCATGGAATGCACACCATTTTGACTTGTCTTTGTTTGATCCAGGCTTCTCATTCTTCTTAGGCCATCTGGCCTTGTCACCTAAATCCTGCATGGCACAAATTACACCACCAATATCAAGGTTAAAGCAATATTCGAATATTTTAGGATATTCTTCGTCGTCTTCGTCTTCTTCCACAACATTGATCTTGGGATTATCCTGCTTGGAATAAGGCTTCGGTCTGAAGAACTTTTGTGTAGAGTCGGACTTCCTGTTGGTAGACTCGTATTTCGGGATAACCAAGTTTCCGTGAGCCTTCTTGTCATCCTCCAGCCGAATGTATCTTAGTGCCCTGTTTCTGACTGCGTCAAGATTCCTGCATGGAGTCATGACGAGGTCGTCATAGAAAGGAGAATCCTTCCTAAGCCCCATCTTGAAGGCTTCTACAGCAGCTGCCATGTCAAGATTGGGGATTTCTAAAGCTTCCCTGCTAAATCTGATTATGTAATCCCTTAGGGATTCATTGTTATGCTGAACAATTTTATATAAATCACCTGTCATTTTTTCAAAAGATCTACTACAAGAAAATTGATTATTAAACAAGTTAATTAAATGAGCAAAGGAAGTGATAGTATTGGAAGGAATACTTAATAACCATTTGAGAGCTGGCCTCGTTAGTGTCGAACCAAACCCTTTGCACAGACAGGTTTCTTTAATTTAAGCGGGGATAGGATTGACCTCCATCCTTTCTCTGTATTGAGCTACGTGTTCCTTAGGATCCGTAGTGCCATCGTATAGTTTCATGTTGGGCGTCTGGAATTTCCTGGGGATCTCCACGTTGCATATGGGCCAAGTAAACCTGGAAAGTTTGTGACTGCCCGCCGGGACTTCAGCTATGGGACGGGTTATCCCGGGGATACTGGAGATCATGTCCTTCATTTTCTGTAATTCCCTGGCTATATCGGGGGATATCCCCTTGTCCTGCACAGGTCTATGGTTAGTGTATAAATTAGAATTAAGTAAACTGTTACCAGGATCTTGGTTTGGTCTCTGGTATCCTGAGCTTGGGTGATTAATTCCTCCATTGATGGTATCCCCAGGATAAGGTGGTGCCTGCATAGGGATGTCATCTCCAACATGCACTTCTGAGGATATCATAGGGGATCCTGATGAAAATATGCCGGCTGGCATGGTTGAGCGAGGCTGCATATTGGACGGACCCTGGCCTCGTTGGTCTGGGTAACTCCGAGGATACCGAAGGAAAAGCTCCCCAGTATCCTGATTGCTGTTGTGGTGGAATCCCTGCCGATTGTGTCCCCAAGGATCCGGGATTCTGAAGGATAGTAGATCCTGGAGAATCAAAATCAAGGACCCTGGGCATGATTGGAGTGGCCTCATGCCCTGGTTTCTTCTTGATTCCTTCAATCTCCTTGAATAGCCTTGAGTTGGTCTTCTCTTGCTGCTCCATGTGCATTTTGACCTGTTTCATCAAAGCAAAAATATCATTGTTAGAAATAACCGGGTCTATCCGTGGGGAGGACCCCGCGAATGGTGGAATTTTTCCTCTGGGCTGAGTATTTTTCTTCGACAGTGGGGGAGGTCCTAGGTTGACACGTGTAGCTGTAGTGACCACCGGAGCAAAGACTGAACTGGTTTTTGGTTGTGAGGCCATTGTAAAGAGAATTAAGGTGAATGAAATAAACGGAATTAATGGATTAAAGCACCGTTAGCCCCACGGTGGGCGCCAAATTGTTTTGGTCAAAAATTAACAATGGTAATTTCGTAACCAAATTAGCAATCGGGACTAGGTGCTTGTATAAAATGAAAGTAAAAGTGCTTGAACACAAGGATTTGTTGCGAGGAAAAAACCCGTTATCCTTAGGATAACAAGCAAAAAACCCCGGGCGGTGAAAACTATCACCACCGGTTTATTAATAACAAAGGTGATTACAATGGTGGAGCTCAAACTTTATCGTGATTACAGAGAATGTGAGTACTAGTAAGTCTCGTGTGTCTAGAGTGTGTGTTATGATCCGGTTTTGAGCTATATTTATACAAAAATAAAAGGCTAACAATATGGCCTATAATTTAGGAAACTTTGGAATGATTCCAATTAGCCGTTAAATCTGTTAATCAGCACATTTCCTTATTGGCCACGTTCTAATAACAGCGGGTGCGAGTCTTCGGGTGATCAAGCAACCGTCATTGATCTGGTAAACATGGAAAGTAGCAAAGATAGTGTTAGTTATATAATGTAATTAGGATACCTGTTACCTTGGAGGATACCGCATCCTGAATCTGCTCTGAACATAACCTTTGCTGAGGATACTGAAAATCCGTGCCCTAACAAAACCTATGATCAAGCAGACAGAGACTTATTAGCACAAGACAAGAAAGCCTATCTCATTTTAATTGTCTGTCTTTCTAATGAGATCACTGAGACTCTTCGTGAACACACAAGTGCCAAGGGTTTGTGGGAAGCACTTGTTGAGAAGATTGAGGGCAATGCTGAAATTAGGGAAAACAAGAAGGCCCTATTGAAGGAAGAGTTCAATCTGTTCAACCATCGACAAGGTGAAGCTGTGTTGGATTTGGTAAAGAGATTTGAGAAGCTGATGGTTAGAGTCAGAGCTGCCAGTATCAACATAACCAACTCTGAGGTCAATCACAAGTTGATGCATTCGTTGCCCTACAGTTGGAGTACAAACACAATCACAATCAAGAGAACTACAAATCTAAATGCCATGACAAACAGTGATTTGATTTCTACTATCAAGTCATTTGAAATGGATGAGCAGATGAGAATGAACAATCATCTAAGTTCTCTGAATCAAGCTGGAGTGAGTACTGCTTCCTCAATGCCAACTGCTTTTATTAGCAAGACTCAACAGAATGTGTATCCTGTGACCACTCCTAAGTACTCCCCAAGCGTGCCTTCACAACCATTTCATCTCAACCAGCAATCAATCAGACTCTTCAAGTACAAGTTCATTTCAAAAGGCAGTCGACAGTGCGGTTGCCCAAGCATTAAAAGCTCAAAAGATTTCCACATCTTCAAAACCTCAACCAAGCAAACCTTCAAGTTACTATGAAGCTCTTCCATTGTTGAATGATTCAAATGTCTCAATAGTTCATGCCTTTCTGTCATGTCATGAAGAATTATTGCAGGGAAATCTATTGCCACCACAGTTTGAGGCTGGGGATTTGAGAGATATCAATCAAAAGGATCTTGAAAAGTTAGATATCAAGTACCAAATGGCAATGGCTGTACAAAGAGCCACAAACTTCATGAAGACGTATGAGAAAGATAGCTTCAATGACTCTGATAGGAAAAGGATCGGGTTTGACAAGACGAGCTATGATGCTACAATTGTGGTGAGATGGGTCACTTTTCACGAGAATGCATGAATCCCTCAAAGCCATCAAATGATATTCGTGTGACTGAGGTGACAGAGGAAGAAAACAACAAATCTGCTGGAAAGAGGCATGAAGGGCAGAAGCCAAGCAGCTCAGCTCAAAGAGTTGGGAATCATCCACACAAGGGCAATTCAAGTACAAACACAAAGGCCCTTTTCTCCCAATCGGAGGTCCAAACTGGTATAGATTGGGATGATCAATTCCAAGAGCTGCAGAATCCTCTAAACATGGCAGGCATGGCATTCACGACACATGATGAAGCATCCTCATCCACTGCTGCTAGTTCTGATGCGTCACTCTCTGATGAGGTAAATAAAAATCTTTGCTCTCAAGCTTGCTTGAATAAAGTTACATATTATAGATATCTTCAGGACGAAGTTTTGAAAGAAAATGCAAAACTTCGTCAACTAAATGCTGAATATGTAAAGGCTGACAAGATCTATGTTGAAAATATTAAAACTCATCACGATGATGTTGCAAATCTTAAACTTAAAATCTTTCAAGAAGAGCACAATGTCATCTATTATAAGAACATAATAAATAATCTAAAAGATGAGATTGAAAAGTTGAAACTTTATATTTTTGATAAACGAGAAAAGGAAAAACAAGTTGAAAGATTTGAAGCATCATCTGAACAATTAGATGATCTTATTGGAGCTCAGAGAAGTACTAAAGTTAAATCGGGACTAGGTTATGATTATTCAGATGTACCTCCACCAATGAATGATAATTACACTTTTCTACCCCATTTTAGCTATAATACTTCTCCTGATGAAGAGATGGCTTATGGTATTGGTAAACTACCAAAACCAGTGAAATTTGTTCCTGCTGCCTCTTCATCAAAAGCTCAAATTCCATCATCTGATAAGTCTAACGTCAACGTGTCTTGTGTAGCAGGTGATGTAAGTGGTGATTGTGGGAAATTTAACCAGGGTTGTAAACCAAAAGGAGAATTAGAACCCCGTTTTGAATCTTGTGTGGGTCTAACAAAAACGATTAACAATCCTGTTTGTAATAAAGTGTGTGAATCAATGTTAGGAAGCTTGATGTCAGGATCAAAAGCTGTGTTTTGTGAAACAGCTGGTGATGACTGTTGTACAAGTATTTGTAATGAAAATGAATATTCTTCTTCTGATTCAGAATGTGAAACTGTTTTTGATGAAACCATTGAAGTCAAGGTTAATGAACAGATTAGTCAGAGTTGCTCTTCAATTGATCATAATGTTGAGAACTTAGTAAAAGAGAGATCCAGATTTGAAAATGAAAAACCAAGCACCTCCTGTAAGTACGTGCCACCAAAGAAAACCTCTTTTTCACAGTATATAAATTTAAACAATAGTGCTCAATATTATAATCAGATTGATAGTGACTATTATTACTCTCAACAGAAACCTAGACATTCAAACTATTTTGCTTCAAAATTTTCAAATGTTCATCATTTTAAAGCAGATACAAGTAATAAAAATGTTAACCCAACTACATCACCCCATCACACATATCTCAGTGACCAAGATACCTATAAATGCAACCAAAGAAAATGTTGTTTTGTTTGTGGGAATCCGTCTCATCTTGCAAGACATTGCAAAAACTGGCATAAGCAACAAAGAGATCTAAACAGTAAGTTTGGTTAGACATTTTCTAAGTTTCCTGCTCAAAATAAGAAAATGTCTAACCAAACTTACACTTCAGCCAGTGAGACAGATATAAGACCCAAAAGAACCGAAAAACCAAAGAAACCTTTCTGGCTAACCCAAAGGGAAAGGAAGAGGTTAGCTTAGGGATCTGAAGCTGAAAAGCCCAAGAACCCTTCAAAGGTTTTCTCGAAGGCTAATCAAAAGGATTTTGTGGTTAAGCCTAAACCAAAACGAAGGCAATCAAGAAAACTATTTCAAAACCGAGGAAATCATAATTCAAGTTCCTTGAGGGATTGCACTTCAGATTCTGACTCACCAAAAGATTACATTCTCAGAAATCATAAAATTAAACTTGGTGATTTTGTATTTAATTTTCCCGAGACAAGTACGTCTCGGGAAACCCTCCACTAACTAGTTGTTCGTGTATGTAGGGTCAGCCAGGACAGCCTTTCAACAGCATTTGGCACTTGGACAGTGGCTGCACCCGACACATGACAGAAGACGAGTCCCTGTTGTTCGACATCAAACCATTCGACGGTGGCCATGTTTCCTTTACCGGTGACATTAGAGGAGAAATAACCAAACAAGGGAAGGTCTCGAATGGTACATTGACATTTGATGAGGTCAATCTAGTAGAACAGCTCAATCACAACCTGCTCAGCGTTTCTCAAATCTGTGATAAGAAATTCTCAACCCTATTTACAGAAAATGAATGTCCTATATTGAAACCAGGTTTAAAGTTCCTGAAGAATGGATCATGTTGCATACTCCGAGGCACAATGATGCCTACATCCTGGACATGAGAAGCAATTATTCCATGCGTTCCGTTTCTTGTTTGATGTCTAAGGCCTCGGAGAACGATTCATCCTTATGGCATCGACGTTTGGGTCACATCAAATTTAAGAACTTGAATAAGTTGGTTAAAGGTGACCATGTGAGGGGCTTACCTGTAAAGTCTTTCCATTGTGCTGAAAAATGTTTATCTTGCTCTAAATGCAAACAGCACAAACTCCCTCACAAACCCAAGGCTGTCAACTCCATAACCTCCACTCTTCAACTGTTGCACATGGATCTCTTCGGTCCCATTCAACCACTGGCAATAGGTTGAAAAGCCTATTGTCTGGTTATTACTGATAACTTTTCGCGTTTCAGTTGGACATTCGTGTTAGGGTACAAGGACGAGACATCACAATTTCTGCTTAGGTTTATCGTGTTGGTTGAGAATCAAACTGACAAGAAAGTAAAGTGTATCAGAAGTGACAACGGCACAGAGTTCTGCAACAAGGTGGTGAATGAATTCTGTCACAACAAGGGAATTGTTCATCAACTCAGCGCACCTTACCCTCCCGAACAAAATGGAGTGGCTGAAAGAAGAAACCGTACTTTGGTGGAAGCCGCTAGAACAATGCTCTCATATTCCAAACTACCATTGATTTTCTGGGGTGAGGCCATCAACGCTGCTTGCTTTACCCAGAATCGTGTGCTTCTGAACAAAAGACTGAACAAGACTCTGTATGAAGTCTTCTATGGAATGAAGCCAAGGGTAAATTTCTTCAGAACGTTTGGATGTCCT
Organism: Bidens hawaiensis; assembly: GCF_021521415.1. NCBI lineage: Eukaryota > Viridiplantae > Streptophyta > Magnoliopsida > Asterales > Asteraceae > Bidens > Bidens hawaiensis. Next base: position 145,977 of record NW_027495667.1, read on the forward strand.
TGTACCATACTCCAAACAAATGCTGGAACAACCTCCAAGTTCGCTGAAAAGACGGATGAGTGCTATTTTGTTGGTTATGCTGCCGAAAAATGTGCCTATCGGGTCTACAACAAGAAAACTAGAGTGATCTTGGAGTCTTTCAACATTGATTGGCAAGAATTAAACCCTACTGATGCACACAATGGTCCTGACTGGATGTTTGACTATGAAAGTTTGTTCAAGCAATTTCGTGGAATGTACATGACTCCCGCTGTACAAATGGTTTCCCCGGTTGTCTCTCCGCCGGTTCAATCTGCTGATGATCAGTCTATCTTGATGCATGTTGTATTAAGAGATCTTGGACATGTTGACATAGCTGCTGCTGCACCCATAATTAATATACAACCCGTAGCAAATCAACCTGCCCCGGTCAATAATGTGCAGCCCTCTGCAGACACCACAGAAATGCCTGTTGTTGAAGACATAACTGATTCAGATTCTGATTCATATCTGTCAGTAGACAACAATGAAAATGTTTAGGTCGATCAATCAGAGCCACCTCCTGCAGAACCAAGTGTGGTGGAATCTGTCCCCACACCTCCCTCAGAAGAAGACAATCAAGGATTTGCAATGGAGGTCAATGCATCAAATGTGCAGGTTGAACCAAGTCCGAATGATGCCTCTGATAACACCAACACAACATCTGTTCCAGCAGTAGCTGTCCCATTCTACGACAACCTATGGGAGGTTCCCATTGCTCCTGAACACATGGTTGATCAAGAAGAAGATGCAAGTGATTCTCAACCAAATGCTGCTAATAATGTGACCACTGCTTTTCACCCCATTGAGAGCCTGACCGTCTAGCTTGAGGCCACACCAGTTGAGCATGTCGACCAAATTCCTCAGCTACCAATTCATCGTCGACATCCGACTGAGAACATCATTGGAGATCCGTACGTTGGCATCCAAACACGCAGTACTTCTGGTAACATTAATAGATGTCTTTTTGCTTGTTTTATTTCACGGGTGGAACCCAAGGACTACAAGGTTGCACTGAAAGAGAACTCCTAGGTTGAAGCCATGCAAGAAGAGCTGTTACAGTTCAAGAAGCTGAATGTTTGGAGGCTAGTGAAGAAACCAGAAAATAAGAAACCGATTGGAATGAAATGGATGTTCCGAAATAAGAAAGATGACAAGGGGGTGATCATTAGAAATAAAGCCCGGCTTGTTGTGCAAGGTTTTTGGTAATGTGAAGGTCTTGATTACGATGAAATCTATGCACCGGTAGCTAGACTAGAAGCAATTCGCATCTTTCTGGCATACGCCTCGTACATGAAATTCAAAGTGTATCAAATGGATGTGAATACTACTTTCTTGCACGGGAAAGTAAAGGAAGAGATCTACGTCAGTCAACCGCTAGGTTTCGAAGATCCAAGTCATCCTGATCACATTTACCGTCTTGACAAAGCACTTTATGGTCTTTACCAAGCACCTCGTGCATGGTATGCCACCCTGGCTGATCATTTGGTGAAGAATGGATACAGGAGAGGAATCGTTGATCAAACTCTCTTTGTCAAGAAGGTCAAGGGTGATCTGATTCTGGTACAAGTTTATGTTGATGACATCATTTTCGGGTCCACGAATGAAGATCTGTGCAAGGAGTTCTCTGAGGTTATTCAACAGCGATTTGAAATGAGTTCCTTAGGGGAGATGACTTTCTTCCTGGGCTTACAAGTTGAGCAAAAGAAGGATGGGACTTTGATTCACCAAGAAAAGTACGTTCACGACATTGTTCAGAAATTTGGTTTCAAGGACTCAACTTCTTTCATGACTCCAATCGCTGCGCGACCTATTCTCGCTCCTGATCCATCGGGAAAACCAGTCGACCAACATCTTTACCGGTCGATGATTGGTTCACTGATGTATCTCACTACAAGCAGACCGGACATCATGTTCCCTGTTTGTCAGTGTGCCAGATATCAGTCTGACCCGAGAGAATCCCACATGACGGCTGTCAAGCGTATTTTCAGATACTTGAAGGGGATACCACGTTTGGGTCTTTGGTATCCAAAGGAGTCACCCTTGGAACTTCATGCTTACACTGACAGTGATTATGGAGGATGCAACTTGGATAGAAAGTCAACATCCGGTGGATGTCAATTCCTGGGAGATCGGTTGATCTCATGGAAGTGCAAGAAACAAGTCACCGTGTCCACCTACACAGCAGAAGCCGAGTACATCGCCGCATCCAGCTGCTGCTCTTAAGTGATATGGATCCAGCATCAGCTGCTGGATTACGGTTTGAATTTCTATGGATCCACGATCAAATGTGATAATGTGGCGGCCGTTGCTATTGTTAAAAACCTGGTCCAGCATTCAAAGACTAAGCACATTGACATCAGAATACACTTTATTCGTGATTGTTATGATCGTAAGCTTGTCGACATAAAACGGATGCATACTGACTATAACTTTGCAGATCTCTTTACCAAAGCTTTTAGTCGTGCCCGATTTTTGTTTCTCGTTGAGTCATTGGGCATGATATCCTTTGAGTAAAATTTTATCTTTTAAGTTTTAAAATGGTAAATATTTTTCAAATATGTCACAATTTTAGAGGGAGAAAATGAGTTAACTTTAACTCACCAAAAAGATTTTAAATCTACTTTTAGTAAAACAAAAATCAAGTCATTTAACTTAACAAAAAGATTTTAAATTTTTATATATAATATTAATTTCATCTTTACTCCTATTTAAAAAAAACTTTAAAAGTGTTGTCCCGTTTAGAGGGAGCTCCTTTGTAGAGTGAGTCGGATATTTAAATTTTAAATTAAGAACTTGATTCGACATGTGGAAAGTGATAGTACATTGGTATGTATTGATCCTAGCAAGTCAAAAGAATAGAACAAAAGGCTACAAAGTCATTCATTGATGTGTAGATAGGTTTGACAAACAAGTAAGTGTTGGGTGATATAAACTTAAATTTCTGCCGTTGCTAGTGACTACATGTTTAAGAAGCGGTTGCATGATTCCATTTAAGTCATATTAATGAAGGATGAAATGTAATTACACAAGTTATACTCAAGCCTCTCTTTACCTGATCACAGTGGTCTTATGAAAGTCAGTGTCAATTTTAATTTTCATTGAGTCAAGAAAATAGTTAAGTAAAACATCAAGAAAAGCAAGAAAAAGAAAAAAAAAACAAAAGAGTCAGATAAACAAAAGAAAAATAATCAGAAAAAGAGTCAGTCCAAAGAATTTTAACTTCTGATTTATTTTTTCATTTATTTTCGACTCAAGCCTTGGACTTTCTATTTTTGTAGTCATACAAGATCTGATTGTTAAGGCCCTGAGTCTTCTGCTTTGTTTTATTTTCTTTCTTTTGTTCAAGCCTTGGACTTTCTTTGCACGATAATATGGTATTATCCGACCTGATTGTTATGGCCTGAACTTCTGCTTTATTTTAATCTTTCTAGATCGAGTCAAGTGTGCAAAGCACAAAGTGTCATGTGTACAGTGTATAATAAGTCAAGTATGTTAATAAGAATACTGTGATCAACTACGAAAGGATTAAGTCAAGTTGAGGTGATATGTTAACACAAAGTAAACCCGAGATATGATGGAATCAGTAACATGTCTGGTTAAGTGGGGACCACATAAGCACCGTGCCTAATTGAACTTCAAATGTATCACTTTGACATCAAAACACTTGTCAAGTTAAAAAGGTGGACAATATCTACAATCAATGAAGAATTTGTGTCACAATAACTTCAAAATGGAGACACGATCCAGGGCTTTGCAAATCAATATGATTCCATATCGCGATCGTTCTTTGTAAATTAAATAAAGAAAAGAACTATGTAAATTAATTTAATATTATCTTCATCTAAAGTTCTTGTTTCTTTTGTTTTTGTTTTCTAAAATTTTTAAGTACTTGTACATTTAAATATTTTAAGTTTTTATTTTTATTTTATTTTATTTTTATTTTTATTTTATTTTTATTTTTTATTTTATTTTTATTTTTATTTCATTTTTATGCCTATGCTTAAGAGATCGTTAGTGCAAAGTTTAACAGTAACGGACCGACAAAAGAAAATTAAACAAGTGCATGGATTCGGTGAGTAAATGTTTTTCGGGTTTGAAAATGCAAATATTTTTAAAGACCGAGGACAGAGAGTGTACTTTTGGTGAATACTCGCGATGTTTTGACCTTATCGCGAGATAGGTTGACCCTAACCCTAAATCTTCTTCAAATCTTCAATTATCCGGCCTACTTTTTATCAAATATGCCGTTGAATCCTGATTATCTTCCCTCGGTATAACTTCATAAACACCTCGTTTCCTCCGATTCATCCTTGTTTCTGGGTTCTCATGGATCGAGACGGCGGTTATTATGAACCGTCGGCTAGATCTAAGGATCGATCTTCATAATTTGTGTTGCTATCATGCTTAGATTCTGATATTAGGACTTTAGATCGAGTTTATCATCATTAAATTGTTAGTTTTAGGTTTGTTTGTTGAACAGTTTGTAGATCTAGGCTTGTTCATATGTTCAAAGGTTCAATTGACCATGAAAATCTAAGGGGTTTGCCTTCAAACTTTCCAGAAACCTAATTTAGGTCTGGGTGACACCCAAGGAAAGGAAAAGGAATCAAACTTTAAGTCAAGGAACTTTTTCGCTTGAAAGGAGGTTTCGCTTCTCATGGTCATGCGAAGCAAAATTTCTTTTGTTTCGCTTCTCGTGGTCATGAGAAGCGAAATGCTTTTGGTTTCGCTTCTCATGGTCATGAGAAGCGAAATGCTCTCTGTTTCGTTTCTCATGATAATGCGAAGCGAAACACTCTTTGTTTAGCTTCTCATGATCATGCGAAGCGAAATGCTCTTTGTTTCGCTTCTCATGGTCATGCGAAGCGAATTGAGTCCTTGTTTTGCTTCGCTTGGTCATGCGAAAAAGTCATACTTAGCAAAATTTTTTAAAATTTCAAACTGAAGCTACAGGACTGTTTGGGCTATTGTGGACTGTTTGAGTTTATGAACTGTTTTGGGACTTAATCATAGTACATATTGATCTTAGTAACTTGTAAATAGATTAAAATCTTATTTTACCTCATTAAACTAAATGTGAATAATATTTATTAACTAAAATTAATTAATTAAAGCATATGTATATAATTTATTTTGTTCCGTTATAATGATGATTCTCATGATCTTATGGTTTAATTTCAGGGTCATAATAACTTTTGTGCTCTTGGGTTGCCAAAGGCAAAGGACGACAAAGTTTTTACGTCTATGGTCAAGGGGCTCAGGCAATCACCCCTGGCACATGCTATCACAGCCAACCCAGCTGTTTATTACAAGTGGATTCTGGATTTTTGGGCTTTTGCAAAGGTTGCTGATGATTCCCTATCGTTCACAACAAAGGTTGCAAGACAGGAGTTAACGATTACTGAAGCAGATATTAGACGGGTGTTGAAGATTGCTGACCAGCCAGATTATACATATGAGAAGGGAGACAGAAAGAAGCTGGTTGATTTTGGTACACAAAATGGGATACGACACTGAGTGGAAGAGCCTCCAGAAGAAACATCTTCCACCATCCTGGAGGTTTCTATTCCACATAGTCACTCATTGCTTTGCTGATATTCGTGGAGGAGTTGATAGCATGAGTGCTGACTGGGTCCGCATTATGTTTGCATTGACGACTCGAGAGAAGTTCAATTACTCTCGAAGGATATTCCTATGCATGTTGGGGAATATTAAGAGTGAGGCGATATGGCTTATGTACCCAAGATTTGTACAGATGCTTCTTGATGATCTAATTCCAGATGTCCCTAGGCCAGGATCAAAGAAAGCTAAGGACAAGAAGTCATTTCCCGAGCCCTATCATGTGAATGAGATCAAGACGTCAATCTTTGGTGTGTTGTTGAGCACTAAGACCAAGAGACATCAGTATGAAGGACCACGTCCAGGTCTTAAATTTGGGTTGTTCGAGGAGAAAGAGCCTGCTGGGAATGAGGCTTCTGAAGAGAGTGGAGAGATTCAGGCAACTGAGCCAGAAGTAGATGTTGAAGTTGAGGCAGAACAAGATTCATCTCATGAGCCTCCTGAGGATCGCACAAAAGCTAAACATGGTCTAAAAAGGAAGGAGACTGAGAAGGGCAAGATTATTGACTTAGAGGAGGAAGAGGAGGACCAGCCGCCTTTGAAGCGTCTGAGGAAACTTGGGGACTCCAAGAAGTCAACCAAGTTTCTTGTCATGATTCCCTCACAAGACAAACCATCTGACTAGCCCAAGATCACCAAAGAAGCCTTAGCCAAAGCCCTCCAGGACTTAGACGTAACCAAAATCCAAATCCCTACCTATAAAAGGCCAAAGCCCAGAAAGAAAGCCAAATCCAAGAAAACCAAAACCTTACTCCATGACTCACCTGAATCCTCACCTGAACCCACTCCAATAGACCAACCAATATCTACCTTCCTACCCCAAATACCACCCTCACCACCTCAAGACCAACCTACAACTCAAATCAAACAACCAACCCAAACCAAACCCGAACCTTCCCAAATCACAACACCACCTACCCAACCAACCACCTCAATTTTCACATCATCCATCTTCAGCTCACCGATCCAAACGACCAGCTTATGGAGCCAAACCGTTATAACTTCCCCAATCCAAACCATAACACCACCTATGACACAACCAACACCACCCACCACTACAATTTCACCAATTCTTACCCAACCAATCACCCTACCTTTGCAAACAACCTCACCACCCATATTGTCCTTCACATCACCATCCACTATCATGTCACCCAAACCCATTACACGAGGGAAATCGTTGACACCTCCAGTTTACGCCGATCCTGTCCTCGATAGGATCTTCACACTGGAGGAATCCAACGCAAAAAGGGCGGAACGAGAGATAGGGCTTCTTCGTTTTATCAAGGATTTGAAAGTAAAGGAGGTTGCAGATGAGAAGGAGAAGACGGAGTTGAAGGAGAGGGTTCAGGTTCTGGAGGATGTGAAAGAGGTGAACGAGGCTCAATTGGAAAACTAAAGATTGTTGATTAACACGCTACACACCAGAGTCCAGAATCAACAACTGCTACTGAACAACGAAGCATCTCAAAATGCCAATCTACGAGCAGATCATTCCAGGCTTGCTGACAGACTGGCTACTCTTGAGAGAAACCTGTCATCTGTGAGCGCTCTCAAAACAAGTCTTAACAAGAAGATCGAGGATGCCACTCAGAAGTGGGATGTTGAGAGTGAGGCCACAAATTCAAGAGTCACAAACTTAGAAAATCAGCTCGCTTCATCCGCTTCCCTTGATACACTCAGAGCCGAAATGCAGGCTATTCAAGAAAAGGTGATGGAACATAATCGTCTTAATGAGCTCCAACTGAAGACAAATGAAGAGTTGGTGAGCAAATATCAAGCGGCCTCAGACCTTATGGGTATTCATGAAGATGACTTTCACAGTCTGGAGGATCGACTTGATACAGTTTTCAGAAGTTGGAGAAGGTTTGGTGAGACTTCTCAGGCTGGTGGTTCGCAGCCTTCCGCAGGTCCGAGTGTGGCCTTGCGAGGAGTTAGAGTGGGAGTGTCTGAAGGTGAGGTGACTGTTGGTCGTTTGGTACAACAGAGCGGCCAGTCTAGCGGTGTTGGTGGTAGTAATGAAGGTGATAAGGAAGATGTTGGTGACGATGATGATGATGAAGATGATGAGGATGATGATGAAGAAGATGATGACGATGATGACGTTCATGACAACTTTGATGAGGATGACGACGGTGGTGATGATGGCGAGAATGGAGGAGATGGAGGGGGCGGGGCAACAAGAGGTGGAGGTGGAGATAAAACTCAATCACCTCCACATTCTCAACATGATGTTCAAGACCCTGTTGATCCTGACTCTGCCAGCAAAGTCAGGGAGCACGACTCACAGATCGATGATTTATATAAAGATGTTTTTTCTGCAGGTAATGTTACAAGAATGGTGGATGCTTTTATTGAGGCGGGTATGAGTTTTGAAGACTTTATAACAAGAACGGAGGAGGCAGTAAACAAACCAGATGACGACATCAACTACTCGCCAAATCCAGATACTTCTCCTGCTCAAGCTTCAGATGCACCTGCTACAGATCCCGTCTCAACTCCAGCAGACGACTTGACACAGGAACCACCAAAGAAGAAGAGAAAGACGCACATTGTGTCAAGTCATGCGTGTGCCCGCTTGCTTAACTACCCTTATCATGACGACTCGCTGATCGTTTATGCAAAGTATGATAAGAGGAACTGTGTTTGGGCTATCAGAAGATATAGTGGTGATCTGATCTATCTCAACCACCACGAGTTGAAGTCGTTACCAGAGCTTGATATCAATTATCTACGAAAAGCTCTAGGTCATGGTGGAGTCAGAAGTACGCTAGAAAGTTGGATCCCCGAGTGTCTTCATCGTCAATCGAGGGTCGACTACAAAGATTTCGAGCCGAATAAGGGTCCCTACGCAAGTATAAGAACCCAAAGAAGATAGACCCAGCTACCGGAGATCCTCGCACTATGTGGAGATATAGAGCATCGAAAGACTGTCACGAAATTTATCATGGCGAGCCTTATATTCCCAACACTCTCCGAGATTTCATTGACTGGGAGTTTGATAATACAACCGGTGAGACCGTCATCCACTACCGTGATATGTACGAGATTAGAGTGTTTGACGAGCATGAGCTTATGGGTCTACACATTGAGGATGTGAAGAAGCTCTACAACAAGCCACTGGGAACCGTCGAGGATCCAGGTCATCAGAATACAGACCGGATAGTTGAAGCCTTCAACAAGTTCATGCGTAGACTTGTTGAACTTCCACTAACCGAGGACGAATGTTTGGTCTACGACACCGACGAGTTCCAATACTAAAGACTAGAGGGAGATTGTTAGTCCCATTTTGTTTATATTAGTCTTTTGTATTGGTTTTTATGTAATGGGCCGTTTTGGTTATTTAATATGTAATAGGCCCAAGAGAAATAATGTTGTAAAGCCCATTGGCATTTGATGTGACTTACTTCTCATACATGCTTCCCTATAAATAGGAAGCATGCCATGAGAGAAGGTAGTTGTTGATTGTAAATCAAAAGAAACTTTTTGCCTAATTCTCCCAACACACATATCTTTCGGCTTTCTCTCTTTCTCTCAAACCACCCGAAAATAACATCTCAAGATCCGAGACCGCTTAGTGGCTTAGTGTGATTTCCGCTAGCCCTAAGCTGGTTGATCCAAGATTATTGTTAGATCCACCCGCCTTGGGACCTACAGTATTGCATGTTACCTATAACTGAACAGAAAACGAAGCCATTAGTTAAATACGTACTTGATATACGAATAGTTGATACTTAATACACTAATATTTACAACCAAAAATGTATTATCATCAACAATTTAATATAATGGTCATCGGTTTTTGAAACATGAATATTAGTTAAGATAATAATCATCATCAATATAATGATCATGCTAAAGTATCTGCTTGTTGTCTATATGAACATATCAATCAAAAAGTAGTGGCTCTTTCCTATTTATTCTCAAACTTATCTAGATCATACACATATGTACAAAATTAACTTTATTATTATGCTAAACTTAATGAAATTTTATGCGTTTGGGAATAAGAAAAATTTCCAAATAAGTGAATGCTATGAAAAAGGTAAGCTCCCTGCTAACCGTTTAAATCTTACTGTTGGGGTTGGGGGGGGGGGGGGATAATTTTGTGGGAAGGCCACTATAGCATTGGTAAAACCCTCTATCATTGGTAAAACCATAAATCAAAACTCAAAAACATATTCTTTATAGGATAATCAAAACTAAACAAACGTATAAAGTTTTTATATATATCAGAAAGAAACTAATGAGCTTTTGATACATACAATAATGATTTATAAGATGTTTTATGTAAAACATGAAGATAAGAAAAATGTATATATATTAAACTGACAATCTCAATCAACTAACCACAAGCAATCCACCTAACACTAATCAATCCAAGTTCACAAAATAAAGTAACAGAATGAAGATAATTAAACAAAGTAACAAATGCATTCAATATTAGTACCATAAGGACTCGATTAACAAAATTGAACCTAGCAGGAAATCAAACCCTAAGAAGAATAACGAATGCGAGTTAGGGTTTATATCACAGAAAGATAAAGAATACAAAACATAAACCGAACATAATTGCATACCTTAGGAGATCAAAGGAAGACTATGATGTGGTGCTGCTTGTTAATCAATTCATGCCGAAATACATTATGAAATCAATTTTAGGTTTATATCAATCATAAACGAACACAAATTCAAATGAGAAGCAAGAAATATAGCATACCTCGGTGCTAAAACAATGATGAATGGGTAGATCATGATTCGGATTAATTTCATGAGATGCAAATTGATTAAGGATTTAGCTTGCAAACATTAAACATTATGAAAGGGGAAAAGCGATTTAGAGTTTCTGTTATGATAGACACCGAGCAAATAAAAAGCCAATGAATTAAATTAGCAAAATACCTTCGACAATCAAACGATGTTACATATAGATTCACCAAACAAATAGAATGAAAGACGATAATAATGGGATTGTGAATTGGTAACGACTAGCATGAAGAATATATTAGTTTAGATTATAGCATCAAAATTGGATTGGGTAAGGACCCGTGACAGAGTGTAAAGGGGTTATACTTTTAGGCAGGATTTTAAGGATGAGGAGGGGTTAATGAGGGGACATTTGATAAATAAATCTTTTATTTATTAAATAGTATATATATAGATTAAAAACCAAAATTTCTCTTCCTCACATATATCATTATTCATCAAATGTGCAGTTGTTGAGACGTTCTTATACACTATCCTACCTTATCTCCACCACCCCGTATTCTCTTGCATCTGCTGTTATCTTATCTCCACCACACACCTCGCTGCCTTCGCACATCGTTTACAACAATATTGTAATAAACTTACCCAAAATTAAAATCTTTTATTCAATTTTTTTTAATATGCCTTCTTTATATTTCTTCACAAGTAAATGTACTTCACCTGCATTGAATAATAACCATGCTTAAAAATCTCAATTTCTTCCTCCTCTGTTTCCTCTGTCTCTCTGTTATGAAGCAAGAAACCCTGAAGGTTTTGATCAATTTCTTAATTTTTTTTATATTTTTGATATGGGTTTTTGATTCTCTACATGGGGTTTTAATATCTTGATCTGAGACTATGTGTGCAGTTGTATCTTTGATTTTTGATTAAAAATGGGTTTAATGATCCTCATGGGGCTTTTAGCAATTGGGATGAAGATTCTGTTGACCCTTGTTATTATCAAATGACACTTTAATATAGAACACAAAGGTCAAAGTCTGACAATTTAGTTTAAAGTCAAACTGTTTGTTTGAATAGACTACTACAAATTGCAAATGTAGATGTGCACAGGGGCATTTTAGTCACTGTTGAGAGGTTTAAGTTCAATTTCAAACTGAAAAGTGGTAGTTGTGTAGATTATGATTTTGGAGAGATTACAATCTTGCAGATTCAAGTCTCTAACAAGTTGTGTATAAGGTGCGGATTAAAGTTAGAGTAGCAACTGGTATCAAATTTGATGATGCTTTTACTAAAATTGTCAAAATAAGCATTTGAAGAGGCTGTTAGTTGATTAAAACCAAGTGAGACTACAAGTTAAAATATGCTTAGATCACTAGCATTTTGCGGTTTTATGTCAGGTTCCGACCCGATCCGAATAGTCAAACCGACCCGTATCCAGTTCTATGAAATTATTTGAACATCTAAACAGTGATACCACTGGAAAAAATTCCAGGATCAACCACTGCTCGAAACTATTACTTGTTTGATCTATGTAAAAATGACAATTTATAATTATAACCATACTTGGTTAACTTAGGTCAATACCAATCACACTTAACTGATATAGGTCAACACCGGTCAATCACAACCACACTTGGCCAATTTAGTTCAATCATAACCGCAATTGGCCAATCCAGGTCATTAATGCTCGAGTGTAAATGTAGTGAGATGTAAATGTAGTTCACACAGGCTAAACTTGTCATCAACTCATCATTATGGTCAAAATACCAAATCGCCATTTTTCTATATAAAGTCTAGGTGAGGTCAATTACTATACTTGTGGTTTTTTCATCACATATTTAGAAGACAAATTCACGTACCTTCATGACAATATTTCAAATTTAAATAATGCCAAAATCATATTCATGACCAAAGTTGAGATTTTGATACTAAAAAGAACATTGAAGACAAAAGTGGAGTTCTGGATGAAAGTACATGCCAAAAGTTGAATTCTGATACGATTTTCTAGTAATGCAACTTCATAATCTTTAATGTCCAACCATAACTCGGCTTATATAGATTAACCAAATTTGCTAGCCAAGACATTATCAAATATAATAAAACGCTAATAATTCTTGGGCTGGGCTTTACACTTGGGCCAAACAACAATTGAGCCAACAAGACCCACTTAAGCCACACCCAAAAGACCCAGCCTATTTAAGCACTTAACCCGTACTCGATACTTGAGCTCAGTAGATTGGATTAACATCAACACAATTCTTTGATATTAATGTTAATATCAAACTATTACCCCTAATCTGAGATTCTGATCATACAATTTATAATAGTTTTTTTTTTTTAAGAACAATAGCATACTTCATAAACAACTAAAAATTCATTAGCTTGATTCTGACCAATTATAACAACAAATTTGGATTTGGTTATCAATTATAACATCATATAAACTATTAATGTTACTCAAGGATTATACTTAAAATTAATACCTTGAATCAAACTTGGAATGAACAAACACAGTGGAATCGTACTTGGAATTGAACGCTATGGAAAAGTAACTTTTTGGAATCGAATAGGATGAATTGATTAAGAGGGCCGAGGCTGCTGTAATTGACATATAACATAGATCGAATCAAGTACTCACCATTTGTGAATTACCTTATGAATTATCAGGATTTCTTAAAATACGATCTTGGGTTAATTGGGTTCACCTGATGCTTGCATAACCAAACCAATAACCAACCCAATCTACTAAGCACGTACAGAAGACAAAGAAAATGAAAATTTTCTTGTTTAACTCATTATACTATGTTGTCTAGCAATAGAATAAATAACAGCTTTCATATATGATGCAGGATTGCATCAAAACGAAAGCCAACACGCATTCCTTCCATATGCAACGCCATTTTTAAGTAGACATATTTCATCTACATGTGGTTTAAGTATAGCATCATAAATAACAAAACAAGCTGGATTAAAGTCTCCTTATGTTTGAGACTGAAGGGCCATTTTGGCATGTTTTAAGTTATGTTTCAAACCACTATCTTCATTAGAGAAGCAAGAACATTAATAGTGGATAGCTAAGTGCATGAAACTATACGATAAACATCAACAGTTAGCAAACATATGTTCTTTTCATTCCACCATAATCCGCATTCGAATCTTACATACCAAATTCAAGGAGAATTTCGTTTGGGGAAGATAGACATTATAATTCCTCAAAATTTGAAATTAAAACTAGGATAACTAAAACTCAGTTTCTGAAACATGTGATGATTAAAGGACATACCAAATATGAAGAAATAAATATATTTGAAACCACATCATCTTGACAATTGAAGTTCACCTTGTATTGCATAATTAGAGCATCAAAAGTGTTTCCATGCTATTGGTCCATGCCTTGCATGTATGCTTCAAAAGACTTCTGTTCTAAGTCCACCACTTCGCAATGTGGCCTTTACCCTCATAAACCGTATATTCTGGCTGATCAAGCAGAAGTAATGTTTCCTTATAGGAATACACATGATATGGACCTTCTCTATCAAATCCAAAACTGCTGATGCATTCTGAACTGGGTTCATAAACAACAAGCGTTCCTGGATTGTCCCACGGGTCGTCAATATTATAAACATAATCTGACTTTGTACCTTCAATAACAGGTTCACCACTCCTCCTAAATCCCAATACGCCATGTATTGTGAAATCCGGTATGCAAATAGTGAATAGCCTTGTAAACGAATTTGGTACACCATCCTCCAACCTCCATACATGGACCCACTCACTCTCATTGTGTCCATCTCCATACACAACAAGAGACTCCCTTAGATTAGAGATGTCCTTATAACTGATATTGTATACTAAATTATCTGGGAGGCTTATTTCTCTAAATTCTTCACTTGTCATATCAAATGAAATGATGAGATTATAAGACTCATGTTCACCATCTATAACACTCCTATCCATAGCAAGCCAATAAAAAAACCCATTCACACCTTGACTACAACCGAGTTCAATTGATTTACGAGGAAGATTGCTGTATGAACTTCTCCAAGCCCCTGTGCTTAACGTAAAAACCTCAACTTGATAAGGGATGCAAGCTACACTTTCCATACCCTTCCAATTCTTAATTTGTGTGATCTTGACAATCTTAGGATCATTAGTCTCACGACACGCTCCAAAACCTAGAACTCGCATACATCTCATCATTGACTTCTGCCACATTAGGCACAACAACAGCAACAGCGCCTTCATCACGATAATCACCATACACACACAACAAGCCATGAGACCTGCCGATAATGACGGAACGTTCAAGCATGTCAACTAATGGGGGTTGAGTACCGGAAACCCTCTTATTGGGGAAGGTAGCATCATCAACAATTAAATAATATGATGACCCCCCAAAAGTATACATCACACTTCACAAGTAGATGATGTTGCAGCTGTGTGTTCTGGGCGTTATACTCATTAATGAAACGAGAGCTATCGATGAGTGCCTTCCATGCTTTGGATACCGATCGGAAGTGAATCACTGATTTGAGAGACAGCCTTTTGATGATTTCCTCTTGGATTTCAATAGGCAAGTTGTCTGACATGTTAATTCTAGGGTTTTTTGCGGGCGTGGAAGCTAAGGGTGATTTATGTACCCTATTGTAACATGAAATTTAGGTTAAGTGAAACTCGGACCGTGTTATTGGGCCGTGTTTAAGATAAAACTTTATTACTTTTTTGGTTAACAAATACTGAGGGGGTGTTTGGGATCGATTATTTTCATCAATTTATAACTTATTAATTTTTTAAAAAATAATAAGGTTTTTGGAATTGCTTTTGATGTGAGAGGAAATAGTTAATCTTATTAAAAGTTATAATGAGTTTTAGGAATTCCAAACACCCCCTACGGTTGCACCAAACATTAACCCCTATTATAATTTTCAGGATTCGTATTAACCATATTTAATAAACATTTTTTAGCGACTTGTAATCTCGCACGGTCGGACCTAAGTGGCTTCTATGGGGTCGTCCGTACCTCATGAATTTTCTTTGTTTTTAGTATATATATGATTTTTTGTTGACCGACCGTAAGGTTGTCTCGGTATACATATGTAAAGTTAAGGTGAAGAGACAAGATGGAAAAGAAACACAAGTGAAAGATTTTCTAGTGAAGAAAGTTGTCCGGTTTATTTGGAAAGAAAGAAAGAAGAGATTGAAAAGAAGACGGCGTTTTTTATTAAATTAATTTAATAGTGATAACTAGGGCCCAAGGATGGTAATTTGCCTGGTATTTGTAATCCGAGGCTTATACTCGAAAATCTTGTTCCATACGCTCGTTGAGTATGAGGTACCGTTGTTAAGATTTTTAAGTACATTTCTTTTACCAGTATAATTATTGCATACGCTTTATTTATATATAACTATTACAAATTAAATTTGATACGTTAGATTCATATAAGTGTTATCATAAATAAATAATTTTATTATACTTTTTATATAACTTAATGTATACACCTCACAACATACAAAATATAAATAATATCACTAAAATTAAATATTGATAGAGAAGGGTTGGAGAAAAATAAAATTAAAAATTATCACGTATATGGTTTGGGTAAACAAGTATATGGTTTACCATCTTATGTTTACTTGTCCTTGGGTGACGTAGGTCGGTAAAACTCGAGTGTTGGTAAAACCCGAGCGTTGTTGATCCCTAGCGGTGAGTCTATGCAAATTCGGTTGGTTTTTTTTAACGTTCATTACAAAACCGGATTAAAAAAAAGAATTGGCATCCTGTTGATTTCATTACGTTCGTTACGGTACTAGAACTAAAACAAAATGCGGTGAGCCTATACAAATTATGTCAGTTTTTGTCACGTTTGGTACGGTATGTCGATATCGGAACTAAAATAATACAAATAAAAAAACATAACAAAAATAATTAGAATATATAATTATCAAACTTTAAAAAAAAGTATATTGGTTTTCAATGATCCCAACTATTGTCTTTTGGTCACTGCTGGTCCCAACTAATGAATTGATTACTAATGGTCCCAACTTTTAAATTATTTGTTCCTAACGGTCCGTGACTAACAGAATCCTAACGTCGTTAGTTTCAGGTCGCCGGAAAAACGGTTTTGGCCAGAAAACTCAAATTTTTTTTCCTGAAACTCAACATTTTCGTCCCAAACATCTTGGTAACTTTGTATCGGACTTTTAGGAAACTTTTTCTAGTAAAAGCACCAATTATTGAGGTCGCCGGAAACCTTAGAACCATCGTCGGAATCGGTTGATGGTGCTCAAGTGGTGGTAGTTGGTTAGCGGTGAATCAATTGGCGGTGGTTACGGTGTTCAGGTGGTGTTTTTCAGCAACAAATTTGAATTTTCCGGCCAAAAACGTTTTCCCAACGACCTAAAACTAACGGCGTTAGGATTCTGTTAGTCGCGGACCATTAGGAACAAAAACTTTAAAAGTTGGGACCATTAGTAGCCAATTCATTAGTTGGGACCAGCAGTGATCAAAAAGCAATAGTGGAAACTATTAAAAACTAATATACCTAAAACAAAAGACAAAACCCAAAAACAAACAAAAATATATAAAAAACTTGGCCCAATGACATCATGCCAAGTGAACCATTGATGTTTTCATAGTTACCAAAGTTTTCTTTTATATATATTATTAATAGTAATTTTTAGTTACCGAGTACTTTAACAACCACCCTATACACAAGGCGGTCCTTGGGGGTGGTAGGGTGGTCGACAGCCACAAGACCAACACCCCGTTAGGCCCGATTTTTTTTGAAAAAATTATATGTATTTATATTAAAAACAATATGTATATTTAATGTTTAAACATAATTACATAATTACTAGCTTGGTCTAGTGACAAATGGATATTACTCACAACCAAGAGGCTGTCTTGGTTGTGGGTTCTAGCCTTACTTGATACATGTTTAATTTTTTTTTATACAACCCAAATTATAACCACATAAGTCCATATAAAAATTAAACTGTTTAAACTCAACAAAATATTACTTTTACTTAACGCCCAAAAAAATTTTCGTCTTTGGCCCAAAAGTTTTTTTGTTTTCTCGGAGCCGGCCCTACTTATATAAAGACCCAATTAAGAAAATAGGCCTAAAGTCATTAATATAATTATGTGAAGGTAACTTAAGATTATGGTAAAAATTTTATAAAAGTTTTTAGATGTAGAAGGCCATTGTTGTTTTTCTACATTTACTCATCGGCCACACTTGGAGGCTCAATTGGATGGATAGATTTAATCCAATCCAATTACAACTGAACCATTTGGTACGAAACAGAACTGTTTAAAATACATCACAAATTGAGTAAAATCTAACGGATTGATTGGTTGATTGCCTTTTACAGTTTGATTTTATTGTCTTCTAAAATATTATATACGGGTTACAGCAACCCGTTTTTGAAAAACCTACCAATTTTGTTCAAGTTCAAATGGTGTCCTATCAAAATGAACTCGCCTTTAAAAAAGTTATTAATAAGAAAAAAAAAAGCCCGGTTAGTAGCACCTACTAGGTGGTGGCGGTGAGAAAAGTGAGAGCATAATCATTAAAGTTAAACCTAGATCTTTACTGATTTAGGGTATGCTTGGCAAAACTAGCTGGTGGCTGGAAACTGGTAGCTGGTAGCTGTAGCTGTAGCTTTTTAGATATATTTAGGTGTTTAGCAGAGTAACTGGAGCTTTTAATTAAATGTATAAAATGATCAAAATGGACATAACTAAAAAACATAATGCTAAACGTTATCACTCACACACACACAAGCATATATATATATATATATATATATATATATATATATAATGTATATATATATATATATTCTCAAATAAATAAAACATGGTTATTTTCAATTAAATAAAACATAATTATTGACAAACAGTCGAGAATAAAATATAATACTATTAATTTATTATTGTCATGCATTCCATATCAAAGTAGCAATATTGTTGCGAACGTGTTTCATCTCATTCGTTGTTCCTTCAAATAGACCGCTGGTGCTTGTGTCATGGTTACTAACATCATGAAGTTCATCTCGTGGTATGTAATTTGGATGTTGCTCCATTGTAATAAACATGATATCTTCTTGAGAATTACGTATATAGTTATGCAATGCAAATGTAGCCATGATAACATCAATTTGTGTTTGCACACTATACTTGGGCATTGTACCAAGTATCTTAAATCGTTTTTTTAATATTCCAAATGACCTCTCAATATAACTTCGTAAAGATGAATGTGAACGGTTGAAAGCTTCTTGCATATTATTCGGGGGCTCTCTTTGAAATTGAGATTGATGGTATCTTGTCTTGGAATATGGAACAAGGTATCCTTTTCTGCCTGGATATCCTTTATCAACCAAATAATATCTACCTGATAAATGAGTTGAAAAACAAAAGGCGTTGGAATTTATTAAAAGGAACATGAGGCAGTTCCAAATATATGCGTAAGCAATTCTAAATGTTACCTTCAGGTGGGTGTGGGTAAATTTTGTAGTTTCATGACTGGATTTTGAATCAGGAAATTAATATGAAGATTAAGTGAGATATAAAAATGCTATACAATCTTGAGTAACAGACATGAAAATTATGATATCATTTGACCGAGTTGGTGATACTGTATATTTGTATTGTCAAAAGTTGGTAAAACAAATAAGAATTATTAGTTGGAAACTCAAATTTCGATATAATTAAAAGCAAAGATTCAAGCCCCCAATCCCAAAAGCTAAAAGCCTAAAACACATCAAGCATAACAAAGGGATAGTATAACTAATAATCTGCTCAACAACTAAACTTACAATCCTGAAAAAGAAACCATAATCCTAAAAGTCCAAAGTCAAAAGTCACTTTAATAACGACCTATAATATGTTGTAGAAAAGAGAAACACATCCCGAAAATACCAATCCCAAAATCACAAAATCTTGGTACCGGTAGCTCTAAAGTGATGTAATTAAAATCCATGGTAACTAAGACCCGTTCTATCATCAACATATATGTGGTACAAATTGAAAATCTCATCAACACAAGTGTTAAGTTGCTCTTCACCAGGTTTTGGCTAGTGGTGCTGTGGTTGATGAGGGAGTGATAGAAAAGGCTTTTGATTTTTCAGAGAATGAATTTGAGGAGGTGGTTATGGAGAATAATACCACACCAATTCCTTTAGTTACCGAAGAGCCAATGAATGCGTCGGTTGTGGTTGATGATGATGATGTAGTACAAAGTTGGAGCACAAAGTTGAATGCCTAGACCCAGCCGAAGATATATCACCCGCTAAAGAATATGAGATTACTATAGTTTCATATTATCCCGATCATCATCCATTACAAATTATTCTTATTGATAAATTCAGGGATGATGGTTTGAACTCGAAGAAGAGGAAGGTGGAGACGAATAATAGTGGGCAAAATGATAAAAAGTGGGCTCATGTGGGTTCTATATATGTGTCAGCTACAAGGAAGAAGGTGTGGACACAACACCTCAACTACCGGGCATACACAGGAAACTCAATGGGAAAATGCTCGGTTCGGCCCAGATCAACATCTGACGTTTTGAAGATTAGCAAGAGTGTGTGGGCTCGACATGTTAAACATCGGGCGTATGTTGTAAATTCTGAAGGGAAACGTGCATTCACACCAGCATGTATTGGTTCATTGGATATGCTGAACCTGGCAGATGAAGCAAAGCCGAGGCGTGCTAATTATCGAGCTTACTTGGGAAATTCGGTAGGTAAATGTTCCATCAAACCACCGTAATCGCCAAATCAGGTAATGGTCCGGCTGAAGACCTTAACAAAAACTTAGCGCTGACCAGGAGGCAACCCGACCTTTTATTTTATTTTGTTTTTCTTTATTCTTGTTTTTTTTTGCGTGTTACTTTTTGTTTGTGTTTTGTAGTCATAATAAGCCCTAAGTGTGGGGAAGTTCACGTTGGTCTAGTCAATATTTGTTGGAGCATATATCGTCACATCAAAATTCAAGGAGTTCGGGTCAAGTTTGCAACAGTACTTATCAGCAGGACCCGTTTAACAAGAGAGATTCGAATCAGGTGCATGTGGCTCTTTCCTTTACTTTGGTTGTTAAATTTATTTTTTAAGTTCTCGTGTACTACACTCAATTTTTAAAAGTAAATTACACTGGGGACAATGTAACGTTTAAGTGTGGGGATGCGGGATTGGAGATAAAAAGGTGAAAAATGCTAAAAATGTCCCGAATTTAAAATTTTTATACACAATGGAAAATGATAGAAAAACTGGAACTGTTTGTCAAAAATATAATAATATAATAATAATAATAAAATAAAAATAACACATTTAATTTGGGATGTGTCGGTAGGCTCAGCCTTAAGAATAAAATGGCGGTTTGGTTGTTGACATAATTGAACCTCTAATTGCTTGATTTTAGTGGGAAACATTTTCGGGTTTTGTTTGTTTAGCTAAGCCTGTGTAAGGACTGGGATGAAAGGTCGGATCATACTCAAGCCTTTTTGTTAGATTTGATCACCAAAAGGAATTTTTAAATATGAATAGACTATTGAACGATGCTTGGATAGGCTTAACGTTAGAGTATGCTAGATGGCTTGTGATATAAACATAACGAAAATACTTATAGTTTAAGTGGTTAACGCTTCATAGGTGTATGGTTTTATAACCTTAAATCCTGTATTGATGGGATGCTTTAGGGTTCGGACACCAGGGGTCTTTATGCGGTATATCATCTGGGTATTCATATCTCCTAAGTGGATTTATGAATATTAAAAGAGCTCAAAGAGCAAACCCGCAGTTTATCTGTCAATTATAAGTCATTAAACATGATCATTACGTGCTTTTAAAGTACAATTACACTATTGACTTGATCATCCACGCTGTTAGTCATGTGGGGTTCCCGTGCTCGCGTCTCATTACCATTAAGAAACTGACCACACGGGACACGTCACATGTAAGCCCTACAGATTAATTCGTGCATACTCATCCCTGGAGATGGACTTTGGGGTCTTGCTTGATAACGAGGGTATACCATGTAGTGGGGGCTATTTGCTAGTTAGTAACATAATTGTACCTTAATTGTCTCTAATGGCCATTCTGGTAGACTTTGATGCTTAAGTTTAGGTTTTGGTTCGATAAAATATCCATGATTGTTTTAGCTATGACATATGGGCCTAAAATGGTACAAATGGTTGTGCATAGTTTTGATCATCTAGCTCTAAGGTTTAAGTCAAGTTGGGTGGTCCGGCTCGTTAAAACCATAATGAAGCATGGTAAGGCGGCGTCAGGACTTTGATATGTGGGTCCCATTTAATCATATACACTAATAAATTGTCACACCTTATTTGCCCCGGTAAGTATTAGGGCATGGGTTTAAGTGGATAGTAATATCGACAATCGCGGTTTTTGTGTTATCTATTAATAATAAAAATAAGTTAATTAATTAGTAAAAACAGTTTCCTGTTCGGATTCCGTTGTAAATCTTTTTCGGGACGAAAAAGGATAAGTGTGGGAATGTGATGTGTGGGTGAAATAATGTGTGCTAAGTAAGTTATATCGTGTATTTATGTGTTTATATGTCTTGGACACGATTACTTTGAGTGGTTTTACGTTTACAGGTGAGCGGAGCTTAAAGGAGCTAAATTGGAACATATGATATGGAATGGAAATGAAGATTTTATTGCATGGAATGATAGATAATTTGAAGACGAAGACGTGGCCGAAAACAGTGCGTAAAACGGAGCTATAACGAAGAAGTTATGGACAAAACAGTGCTGAGGGGCTGCCACCGTACGGCAGTGGTGTTAACCGTGACGCACCGTAGCTTACGGTGGGGAGACCGTAAGCTACGGTGGCCTGGGCGGAAAAACGCGTTTTTTAGGTTTTTGTTGACTATTTTAAAGGGGTTTTAACCCTTGACCGGCCATCCTTCATACCCTAGCCCCCTTGGACGATTTTGGAACCATTCTCCACCATCTTAACACCTCCCAATCACCATAATCATCCATCCCATCATCCATTCAAGAATCAAAGAGGCCATTTAAGATGCATATGCTAGGCTAATCCGCTCGTGACCATCTCCGGGTGTAGGGTTAAGTTGTTCATTGGATTTGTGGTACTTTAAACCTTAAGTTTTGGATTTTGTTTGTATGCTTGAAAATGTTCTTGGGTAATCAATGATATTTGAAGTTTATCGGTTAATGATTTTGGTCATCAACAATTAGGATTGAGTTCTTAGTGTCATTGGCCTAGTTATCTTTAACCATAGAACTAATGTTTCATCATTACCTAAGATTTACAATCAATTAGATTATTGTTAAGCCGTGTCAATCAATTGGATTAAGTTCTAACGATCAACATAGTCAAACATCTAGTCTCTTGATTTATTGATTCAAACAAAGGTTATAATTCAATATGTTTAATAGTTTATCCAATTTACTTCAAAATCTGAAACCTGGAGATTGGCTACCCTTTTTATAATTGTTTACAAATCAATTTATTAGTGTTTTCGTTTAACAAATCTTTGAAACTGCTTGATATCGTCTGTCCGTTTAGTATAATTAGTTATTGAGAATTAAACTTGATTAGCACTTTCCACTGATTCTCTGTGGATTTGACACCTTACTTGCCCTAGCTAGTAAAGGTAATTTTTATGAATGTTTTTTGATTGACCTTTCGACATCGATCAGAGGTGCACAAAATACCCGGTTTCGGACCTAACTCGGAGCCGGTTCCTATCCGTATCTAACCTGCGGGTACAACATGGTATTGGGTTTCTTCCCAAACCTGTACCCGGACTGGACCCACTAGAACGGGGTCCACTCTTACTTGGTCAAAACCAGGCGTGACCCGAAACCCGGTCAAATACTCGACTATACCTAGAACTGGTTCCTACTGGACCCGGTTTTGGGTTCTGGTTTCTCAAAATACTAGGTTTGTGCACCTCTATTAGATGGTACATTTTTTAGTACTGGCAACTCAATGTTCATTGCTTTCATCTAGGGGTGGCAAATGTGATCCATGGGTTGAATGAGTTGTAATAAAATGTATATAATGGGTTAAAATGAGTCAAACTAAAAAAAGAAAATGATTGAAACGGGTCAAAACGGGTTGACATTTTTTGAGATTTTTTTTAATTGAACGAGAAAAACGGAGGAAACTTTTTAGTTTTTTTACTTTTTTAGTTTTTGACTTATATCTCGAGTTATGATTTTTTATTTTTTTTTTGAAATTTTTTTAATGAGGGGTTTTTGAAAAGGATCAAAATGGGTTGAGATTTTGAAAACCCTTACTAAAATATTCAAAAAAATAATTAAAAAATCATAACTCGAAATATAAATCAAAAACTAAAAAAAGTAAAAAAACTAAAAAGAGTCCTCCGTTTTTATCGTTCCATAAAAAAACACTCAAGAAATGTTAACCCGTTTTGACCCGTTTCTATCATTTTTTTTTTGTTTGACCCATTCTGACCCATTATATACATTTTATTATAACTCATTCAACCCAATGGGTCACATTTGCTACTCCTACTTTCATCATCTTCAAACTTACACTGTTGTTTCTAATTTACCACAGGTGTTATGAATTCGACATACTTTCTACGTTTTCTCATATTCCTATTTGCAACGGGTCAAACTTATCTGTTTAATTAAACAGGTCAAACTCATCATTTCTAACAAACAAATCAAATTAACAACCTGGTAAAGGCAGTAATCCATTAAAGTTGAAATTTGTTCATCACAAAAGCTAAGTTTTAGATAATGCAAACGCACATTCATGACAATTTTTGGGATTAAATAAACAAACTCATATCCATGACCAATGTTGAGATTCAGATAAACCGAAAAAAAAATCCATTGATGACAAAAGGTAAATTCTGAAAGATATTAATGTCTCATAACAACCAAAGCAAAACTCATAAGACATGGTTTTGAACAACTTCACAACCATGATCACTTGCCTTCAGTTTTACACCTTTTTGTAGGATTCTCATCATTAACAACCACACCACGAAGGAAGACATCTGTTAGCACGGTCTTAGAGCTCAGTGAATGCTTCAATAGTTCCAAGGCCTACATCATATGAAGACCGTTTCAAACACTCAGGAAAGTTATAAATCTAAAATAACAACATTCTAATAAGAGTAATTAAGACATGGTGCATATATAATAAGAGAGATTACAGTATTTATAACTATACATAGTCTTGAATCTCTATCTTAGTGTTTTAACTTTTAAATATGATCCGTTTTAATAAATCATCCTTCGATCAACACATATGGGTTTTTATTTGAAGATATCAATCAAGAAAATAAATCTCTTTTATCACATATCTTTATTCTTTATGTACTATTTCAGCATTTCTCGATTTGTGCGTGTCATCCTTACGTAGGGGCCATGTACTATTTTATCGTTCCAATTTTATCGGATGTCCCCGAAGGGACTATGTACTATTTCATCATGTGTAATATTATGAATTTATGGTTATATATACTATTATGTTAACAAGATTTTATTTTCTTACCCATGCAATTAAGTACCCTAAAACGTCAACGCCACATGACCACAACATACAGTTTGGTAACCCACAATAAAATGATAAAAGTACTTTTCACCCTAAACCTGAATTGTCATCCGAGCAACAGACATAAACATTATGTACTTAAATTACACTTCTAAATGGGAAAATTTATTCTAAATGGGTCGGTCATGCTGGAGAACAATCGTCATACTTTAATTATACTTCTAAATCTAGATATTATATACACGCTTTTATACAGTCACGCTACAAGCCCTTTTGTTACACCTCTATTTTCACAAATTCAAGACAGTGTATACTAATAGTATTGTGTGCATAACATATTTGAAACAAAATTAATGAAATAGATATATATATACCACGTCGGTGCCGATATGAACAACTCTCTCCTCTACCGAAGCCAAATCCTTGATGTTGAACTTGTTGAACAAATTAATGCTAGAGAATGTAGACGCAGGCATAGGTGACACAGCAAGGTCATCCATCACCATGTACGTCACTGGTCCCTTCACGAATCCTCCTCCATTTGCATTCACTATAGGCTTCAAATCATAGGGACTCTTAATAGGATTCATTTCAGCCCTTCAGTATTTACATTTACTAGAGGCGGCGGGATAAATATTTCCAATGGGATAACAATCATCTCCATTACGGTTGCAACCCTTTGGACAGTTGTAGATAACGCCTGGGAAACTAGTCGATGGCGATTCAAATGCTTCATTAGGCAATGGGACTTTTATCAGAAAACAATGGAAGCCTAGATTTAGGTTTCAAGAGGACATCCTTAATCTCATTAGACTGTAGGTAGTCAGTGTTGAGATCTGAGATGCTTTTGTAAACCTTAGACAAACCACCTATGGTTTCTCGTTTGTCTAGGATTCCCATCACAGTGCCGACAGGCAAAACCATGAGACTAAATAGAAAATCAACGAAATCCTTACTAGCTTCTTCAAACAACGAACGTTTATCTCTTTTGTCGATTAAGAGTTTCAAAGTTAAAGTCACCTTCGAGTCAGCCATTGGTGTGTTTCGAAACATGGTTTTTGAAACCCTAGAGACAATGAATAAGATGATCAAATGAAAAATTATGAAATTTGTATAAATAAACTTATGCTGAATATATTATATATCCACTAAATTTTTTAAATTTTAAAAAGATTCTTTTGATTCGAATAAATCTGCCACATATTTAGAACTACAAGATATAATTAGTAACAATAATAAGTTATATTGTTACTTTCATATAATTGTTACTAGTTGGTGTCCGTAAAATAAGACGGGTTAATGTATAAACAGGTTATAACCGTTTAAAAATCCTAGAGAAGTTGATTTAAGATAGAAAATTAAAAAATTATATAAATAAGGAAAGTTGTAAGAGATTAGCAAAGTAACATGAAGCCTCTTGAAGATGTACATACACTCTCATTCAAGAATCTTTACGTCATACCTCTAAGGCAATGATAAAGCTATAGGCTAGGGCAAAGTAAGATAACACTAAGATTTCATGGCAAACTAAGGTGCCATTAAGAGCATCCATAACAACAAACTCATACAAACCATCACATCATCGTCACGTCATATTTCAAACTTTTATCAAAAACCTCACTTTATTTCACAAAAACAAACTTTCACAAACCCTATTAGAGCATCCCCAATGGGCTACATGCCCCAAGATCCAAATTCATGTGGCAACTTGCAAACTTGAAGGAACCCAACTACACCATTGTGGAGCATTAATGATTGTTGCATGTTTGGTTATGCTAACTTACTGCAAACTTAGAATATGGTCCCCCCCCCCCTCTCTCTCTCTCTCACATACACCCATATTATATAATACTACATGCATGCATACATATTTAATATTTTTTAATAGGGTTTGTGAAAGTTTGTTGTCGTGAAAAAAATGAGATTTTTAATAAAAATTTGAAATATGACTTGCGGTGGCGGTTTGTATGAGTTTGTGGTTGTGGATGCTCTTAAAAAATATTAAATATGTATGCATGTGTGTAACATTATATAATATGGGTGTATGAAAGAGAGGGAGTTTGGGGGGGGGGGGCATATTCCAAGTTTGCATAACCAAACCCTCAACAATCCTTAATGCTCCACAATGGTGTAGTTGGGTTCCCTTCAAGTTTGCAGGTTGTCACATGGATTTGGATGTTGGGGGCATGCAGCCCGTTGTGGATGCTATAAGGTCTAAAAACAAATACTACAAAAATAATAAATAAATAAAAACTACACTAGAAGTCCATAACTTTTATCCTACGTTTTAAGAACTCTTATTCTCTCTCTCTCTCTCGGTTTTCATTGTTCTTATTATGGTTGTTAGCCCCACTCCACATAATCACCATTTAGTCATTTTCACGCCAAACTATTACACCTATTGAAGAGGAGGGCGTCAAAGGCTCATCAGCCCCTTTGGGCGCGAGATGGAGGAGCATAGAAACACTACTAGAAAACAGATAGTGTTGTGACGGCAAATTGTGTCGGAAAAGCGTCACAAACGAGTGATTCCTACGCATTTACGACTTATTTTCCGTGTCAGAAAAACCCTTGTCGAAAATTCCTTAATGACGCATTTCCGACACAAATTAAGACACATTTCCAACGCATAATTATGTCGCAATATTCCGACACCTTTCCGAAACTTTTTAACAACTTTTAATAATTATAATACTTTATTTTTAATAATTATAATTACCGTATATGTATAAATACGGTATTAAATTTTAATTTTCCGAAACCACTTTAAATTATTCTCCGACACAAATCCGATGCAAATATGAAATGTTTTCCGACGCAAGTCTGACACACGCATAATTTGTTTTCTTACAGAATTCCGACACACATAAATTGCATTTTGATCCATTTATTATACTAAAAATACATAAAAACCCACAATACCTGTATAAATGACCACAATTTCACATGGAAAACAACTTGTACCATTTTAAAATACAGTCAAAGTCATAGTCATGAACATCCATAATAAAACCACAAAACCAGTTTAAACGACCACCAATCCACTATAAATTGAAATGTTTAAAACACTAGATATAAAACATTTGAATTGGAATCTGGTCATTCACTATGACCCGCTAAGCATCCATGGCTGAATGGTTAAAGCACCCAACTCATAATTGGCGAATTCGTAGGTTCAATTCCTACTGGATGCACGCCAATGGGACCCTCCAATAGACTAAAAAGATTGGGCCGAATTTCATTGAAATTCAATGAAGAGAACGAACGTTATATCTTCTTATCCTTATCCAAAGTATCCGTTGCTTGGAATTTAATCAATAGTATCCACCGGAGCGAATTCAAATTTGATCTCCTTCCATACTTCACAAGCAGCAGCTAGTTCAGGACTCCATTTGGTAGCCTCACGGATAATTTCATTACCCTCAACAGCAAGATCGCGTCCTTTATTACGAGCTTGTACACATGCTTCTAGAGCTACTCGATTAGCTACAGCACCAGGTGCATTTCCCCAAGGGTGCCCTAAAGTTCCTCCACCGAACTGTAGTACGGAATCATCCCCAAATATGTCGGTTAAAGCAGGCATATGCCAAACGTGAATACCTCCCGAAGCTACAGGCAGAACACCTGGTAGAGAGACCCAATCTTGGGTGAAAAAAATACCGCGACTTCTATCCTTTTCAATAAAATCATCACGTAGTAAATCAACAAACCCCAAAGTGATGTCTCTTTCCCCTTCAAGTTTACCTGCTACGGTACCGAAATGAATGTGATCTCCACCAGACATACGTAACGCTTTAGCTAGTACACGGAAGTGCATACTCCATTCGAGGAACATGGGGACTAATTGAAGTAATGAGCCTCCCAATATTGCGAGGCTCATTACTTCAATTGCGATAATGAAAAATCATTTCATTTTTTTATTTTTTAGTTGATACTACTGAGGACCGGAAGGTTGCCAGTTTCTGATGGCCTCTGCTACACCTCTTTGTATCGCTTCGTCCATTTTTTGTTGCAATTTTTCTTCCATCTCCTCCCGTGTTTTTCCTTCAACTTCCATTTGAACTTCCATATTATGAATCTACATATTTTTAAATAATGTATAATAATTAGTAAACAACACATAATTATCAAAATAATGATAGTAGTAATAACAACATACCTTTTCTTGTAATTGTTCCTTGGTAGATGATCGTGTAATCTCATAAGATGTTGGTTTCCCGGTTACCACATAATTCAGATCCGAAGATCCTATCCCAAAGACCTGTTTTGTGCGACCATTTGCAACAACATGTGACCACACAACAGGCTCGTCTTCACTGAAATCAGGTCCGCACTTCTCTACCATCAAAAACAAGTATTCCTCCTACAATTCATCACGAACAAGACAATTGCTAGTGTACTAAGCTTCATTCAATAATTACTTTAAGATGAAACATATAACTTACATAAGCTTCTCTGGCTCGTTCAGTACAAAACACCATCTCGTCCAAGTTGTTATTGTCCAGCTCTCCAGCCAACAATTTTCTTTTACCTTCTTTGTTAAGGTGGGTAACAAGAAATATTTCCTTGTAAGCTGGTTC
Organism: Bidens hawaiensis; assembly: GCF_021521415.1. NCBI lineage: Eukaryota > Viridiplantae > Streptophyta > Magnoliopsida > Asterales > Asteraceae > Bidens > Bidens hawaiensis. The sequence goes on from NW_027495667.1 coordinate 175,430, forward strand.
CCTACCAAAGACCTTTCTCTAGAGAAATAATAGAATATAGAATGCAGTAAGTGTTAAATGATATACAATTATTAAAAGTGAGAAAAATATTATTAACTTACCAGTCTAACACGATACTCATCGTATCCAATTGAGCCACCAGTATGCCGGGGAAAAAATTTGCCACTACTGTCGGTTTCATGCGGTTATCTTTCGTGCTTTTCGACTTCTTGCGCCAATCGTCAGTCCCAAACCCGTAAAAAAAAAACACAGACGAGAAATAACGAATGATATCAAATTGTTTATTTGCTCACTTAAATCACACATCTCTTCCCATACATTTTGATAAAATCAAATCAGGTGGGAAATTACGAATGATATCAAACCGGTTATCCTTTTCATCGATTTCACATCCGTCTAACTTGGCTTTTTTTTTTTTGAAGATTGTGATTTTAAGTTGTATATGATGTCCCTATATCGTGCCTTAATCATGTTGATAAAAGCTTCACGATTAAGTTCATTGCAATCGGGATCCCAGCTCCAACGAGTCTAAAAAAATACATGGTGAAAGTAAAACTTGAAATTATTTTGGAGTTTAACGGTTTGGTTTTGGTTTACGAAAAACCAAAAATTTAATAAATAATTATGTGATGCATTACCTTAAATTTGTCATACATCTTATCTAGTACATCCCTTGGGACCTGTCTAAATGTGGTCCATGGTCCTTTAAGATGCTCACGTAGAATAGCATAAATATTTTGGTGAACACTAAATGATCCAAACCTGCAATATTAAAATAACCAAATAAGTAGGAAAAATTCGGACCAGACGTAACACGTTTTTAAACAAATGAAGAAACTAAAGACATACCCTTTACCGGCTCGCTCTATAGGTGGCTTCTGAGATAGAACACGAGCTCTGCCTCCGGAAGTCGAGGCATCATGTGGTGTTTCATCCCCATCGTCATTGTCACTGTCCAACTCATGATCATAATCATCATTCTCATAATCAAAGAGTGATTGTATATTAATGTACAGTAGGAATAACCACTGCAAGTTAAGGGATTGGCAGGTCTGTTACATTTGCAATTGAATTTAACACACATTTGCTTGTGCAACTGTGTCACTATAAGCTACAATACAGTGCTTAACTGAGCACACACCTCTTTCAAATAGTTACTAATTACAAAACCGAAGAAGAAATCCAGTGTGACGGCTGTAATTACCTAGGATGATTGCCAAGGTTGGAAGAGGCTGTGAGTTCGATAGGTTTATTTGGATGACGACTGCTGGATTTTTAGGTTAAAAAATACCAAGGCAAGTTGTTTTATATTACTAATGGGCCACACTTAGAAAACAAAATAAAAACTAACGGATCTTCAATATGGGCTAGTATTTTAATATATCAGAGTAGACCCAAGCTTACTCAAATTGGTTCGTGTGTGCATAGGGGTGGAAACGAGCCGAGTCGAGTCGAGCCCGAGCTATACTAGGCTCGAGCTCGGCTTGTTTAATTTACGCAGAGTTCGAGTCGAGCTCATCTCGTGAGTAGATTTTTAAAGTCGGGCTCGACTCAGGCTCGGCTCGTTTAATTTACACAGAGCTCGAGCTTATCTCGTGAGTAGATTTTTAAACTCAAGTTCGACTCAGGCTCGACTCATTTACTATATTTATCAATTATTCTTAAACTAAAGTTCGACTCAGGTCGACTCAGACTCAGGCTCGACTCAAGCTCATCTCGGGCTCGTTTCAATTAATCGGTTTGGTTATTTTGTTTTCAAACATATGTATAACCGAGGTTTATACATTGTTTATTTTTCTTATCCATCTTTTACACAATGTCTTTATACATGGAAACCTTTTACTTCACAAACTTATGCATATAACATTAATATGCGTATGCGTGTAGAGTTAGAACTTATAACTTAGAACTGTCTCGTAATCCTAGAAGTATAAGCGTAATGTTAAGAATGTACACACATAAATACATAGTACACATGTATATGTATGAGTTAGGAAAATAAAGCATTCCACGTATGATGAAATTATACAAAATATAGACGAAAAGAACAAAAGTTAAAGACTTATTAAACAAAAAACACATTCAAGTTGTCAGAAATGCGTCGCAAATTGCCACACATTTGCTACTCATTTCCTACAAAATAAACGTTGCGTCGGAAATGCGTCGAAACTTACATTATTAATTTAATTAATTTATTGAATTATCATTTAGTTATCGTATTAATAAAAACAAAATACAAATTTGAAATGTTGCGTCGGAAAGGAGTCACAAAATCCTACACATTTGCGACATGGTTTATATTATTATTTAGATTAACATATTAAAAAATCAAAAATATAAAAATAAATTGTTGGGTCGGAATTGCGTAGTAAATTCCGACGCATTTCTGACACATTTTGTATTATGGTTTAGATAAAAATATTAAAAAAGCTAAATTTACAAAATTAAAATTATGTGTCGGAAACGCGTTTGGAAATTCTGACACAATTATGACACATTTTAGTTTCTGTCGTAAAAAAATCAGGTTTCACTTTCTGTCAAAAATGTATCGGAAATGTGTGATACATTCTGACGTAAAAATTGCGTCACAAATTTTCGTAGCAATGGTACCCATTTTCTAGTAGTGAAAGGTGGGTCACATGTTTTCTAACCAATTACATAAACCCGCCTATTTTTTATATAAAAAAAACAATAAATATTAATTGTGTTGTTAGCTAGACGATAAATAAAAAAAGGTGGTCCGCTATGTGAGTTTGATGACTTATGCAATGAAGTGGCGGTAGTAAAAACCCATCCATAGCACTTGGTCTAAAGCCGTCATTTGTTTCTCTTCATGATCAAACCATCTCAACCTCCACAACCTTACACGGAAAACTTCATTTCTTATCCAATCCAAAGTTGTTAATCCACACACCGACCTGCCTTCTCTAGTTTTTGCTCTTGTGTCTTCTTGATGACCAAACAATCTATAATATTTATTTAAATACTAAAATGCAGATTGAAAAAGACTGAATGATCTAACGGGGACATGGGATCAAGGGATCCGCTAACCCCATGTGGTGACGAATTTATTAGATTTTTGTTATAACCCCAACGATTTTTAGGAGAAAAAAAGTTGAATTTGAACCGAACTCTAGTCTGTTGAAAAGAGAACTTAAATTAATCACGACTAAAACGAAACATGTGCCAATAAAATTTGGTCATAAAGTTTTGATAAGAAAATAAAGCAACTAAAAAGACTCCGAATCCTTCAACATTTGCACCATCACAATGTTTATGCACACTAAACCGGTTACATATTGTTTAACCACCAGCAGCCCCAGTTATTAAGCATTCTAAAAACATATAGAGGGCATGACATAACGATCAATTATAGTTTCGGACGAATTCATGAACTATTAACCTTCGGCGCCCATCCAGCAATAACATACTCTTCTTTCACAGGTTTGGTTTTCTCAAACGACGTTCTTGAAAAAAGCAACTGCATCGAGATAACATAAATATTAAAATAACTTAATATATACATGTTATGATTGTAATAACCAAGGATAATAATGCAGAGTACCTTCATATAGTTATGAACATGAGCCAAACTTTCAGGAACAGCCCACTTCTTAAAATGACCAAGAGCCACCTTAACATGGTACAGCTTCGGTGCCAAACTCAAATCAACGGCTGAAATCGTTTCTCCATTAACATAAGGCCCCTGATATGTTATCATACAGATTAGTCAAAACATTATTCAAATAGAGCATAAAATATTCATTTTGATAAAGCTTACATGATTCTTGAGGTGTTCATCTAACGCCTTCAATTCATCAAGCAAAGCTTGTTCGGTCCCATCATTAGCATCCTTGCTCTTTAGAAATGCCACAAACTTTGGGAAAATCTTTGACCCCCTACAATTTCACAATTAAATATAATGAAACTATCAAATGAAATCAGCAAGTTGGAAAAATCTAAACTTCTGATTTTGTTTATTTTATGTTTTTGCTCACTGGTACCTGAAATTAAAAATTACAACCCAACATACAATAGATATAAAATAATTACGTTTAAACTATAAACGTATATTCATATTCCTTTCATCTTTCAAACTTTCAAACTTTGGCATAAAACAACCAATCAGTTATGACACAATACATATTTTTTAACAATTTCTAAAAACAAACAAGTTAAACAGGTCAGCCATTGAACTAGCATACGACCCAAACATGACCCGTTTGGCTAAAAGTCTTCACAGGTTTGACCCAAAAGGCCGAAGCTAAACAAGACCCATTTAAACTTAAACTCAGTCTCAAACTCACAAATTTCATGTGAGATCCTTATCATGATTTTGTGTTGGCAGCGGAATTACAAATTACAACCATATATACAAATATAGAGAAAAATAATCAAATTTAAACTATAAATATGTGCTCATTTTTCTTTTATCTGTCAAATTTTGGAATAAAATACATGATCGGTTATAAAATAAAGCATACACGATTTAAACAAAAAAACATAAAGAGTTAAACGGGTCAACCCGTGAACAGGCATAATAATCCAAACACAACCCGTTCAGCTAAACGTGTTCGTGCCTCTGACCTGAAACTGACCCAGGTCCATTTAAGCCTAAACTCAGTCTCAAACGCACAAATTTCATGTTAGATCCGTCATCAGTATCATGATTTTGTGTTGGCAGCGAAATTACAATAAAAATAAATGTTATAGATAAAAAATCAAATTGAAACTATAAGCGTGTGTTCATTTTCTTTATATTTTGGCATAAAATACACGATCAGTTATTGCATAAAACACATTTTTAAAAATTCATAAAAATAAAAGAGCTAAACGGGTCAACTCGAGAACAGACATAACAATCCAAACACAACCCGTTCAGTAAGCGTGTCCATGTACTTGAACCGAAACTAACCCCGGCCCATTTAAACTTAAAGTCAAGTCTCAAACACACCAATTTCATATTAGATCCATGTAAAAAAGTCACACCCCTGTATTCATATAGAGACAGAGCATGTGTGTATAGAACTACAGATACGCATATGTATATATAGACAGAGAGCATACACAGAGGCAAATTCAGGGGGAGTAGTAAGTGAAGGCTCAGGGTACTTGTCTTCAATAATACCCACAATAACATCAGAGTCAGAAACCCATTTATCATCAAACTTAATAGAAGGCACTTTCCCTTCTGGGTTCACTTCAAGATACCTAAACAAACATAAAAAAAATCCAAAATTTAATCAAAAAAACCCAAAAAACACATAATACACATGTAAATTCAAGATTCTTGGATCTTGATCAATAATAATAATAATAATAATAATAATAATAATCACCATTCGGGTTTGCTGTCCAGATTAATAAGATGAGTTTTGTAAGGAATCTTCTTCTCTTCCAGAGTCAAAAGAATCCGCTGAGAAAATGGACCTGAAATCAAACAAAAACCCTAAAATTAAAAAAAAAATCAAGAAAGGTTGAATCTTGATAAAGGTGGAAGCTTTGGTGTGTTACAGTCGCCAAGAACATCAGGGTCACCGGTAGCAGCTTTGGCACAGACCTCAATCGCCATTAAAAATGAGGGTTTTGATCGGTTAATTGCAGAGACGGTGATTCTTGCAATGGGTTTAAGTAACTGTTGAGATGCGTATCGGAACACTAGGTTCAGATGGTGACACACAAAAAGGTATTAAAGTGGACTAGCTGTCTCTCTCTCTCTAGAATATGGAGTGGCCCAATTGTATTTGTGTAATTTAAAGAGTAGGTAATGTTCTAGAGGAAACAGGAGTTGCGTGTGTAATCAATTAGCAAATTCGGTTCTCATATCGAAATTGATACCGATTTGATATCGTATGTATTAATTCGGTATCAAAGTTTTGAGTTTCGGTATTAACACGGTACTGATATTTCCTGAATTTTACCTTAAATATTTGTACGTTATCGATACCAAAAATTTGTGTTTTTCGGAATCGGGATTTTCGGTACCAGTACGATACCTATCGCATCCCTAGTGTGTGTGCGTGTTTTATTTTAAGATTATATGGTTTGTATAGGTTCATACTATTCATATAGATGACAGCTTTTGTAAGATATTTTGTTGACAAGCTTATATGACATTCGCTATACGACTCAGCCCAATACGAGTAGTGTTAGGCCATACGAGATTTATTTCAATTGTACGAGTCGAGTTCATACGGGTAGTATTGGGCCATACGAAATCTATATAAATTTTATGAGTCAAGTCCATTCTAGTAGTGTTGGGCCATACGAAATCCATTTGATTTTATTTTTTTATCTATCTATGGTCTTATACTAATAAATAAAAATAATAATGATGGTGTGTCGTAATCACATTCAATCTTAACTTTAATTTTCCTCATATTTTATAATCTCCACTCTCCTTAATCCATTCTATCCATGGATCATGGGTTTAATGGGTATGACCCATTAGTTGTAGCCCTATGAAAAAAGAGTATTTAATGTAATTTAAATAATAATAACTTTTGCTAACCCATTGCATTTAATTTTACCATTAGATCTAGAAAATTTGGCCATAATTTCTAAAAAAAACACATAAACCATTGAATATCTATAATAAGTTTAAAATCAAACAATGAATTATTAAATTAGTTAAATAATGATTTACAAATCATTATCGTATAATAATTAGTGACATATGTTTATAATAAATATTTAGTTATGTGTGTACTTCAAATTTCGTTGAATAAATACAATATTTATAATCTTATAATTTGTAACACACTATTTAACTTACGTTTGCATTGATTATATAAAACATCTTTAACTAGTAATTAGACCCGCCACGTTGCGGAGGATACATGACAAAGAAAAAAAATCCATAAGCGTTTAAGGCTTAGATATCCATTACGGTTATATCATATGCTATCATTTTAAATAACGATCCGTCATCATAGCCCGAACAGAAGATTCAAGCGATTACTCAATGCCAATATGTAGCTACTTGATCCATATCAAATTGCACTTTTGGTCGAACAAAACACGCATGGGATGTGTGTAAAAAACAGGGATTCTACTTCCCGGAAACCTACAATTAAACCACAACTGACAGCAGCCATCACCATCGCAAACAATGATCGACATCCACTGGTTAAGGGTTCCAAAACGGAACCTAGAAACAGTCAAACAGCACGTCGTGATGCATGCCTCCTCTACACTCCATAAGCATAGTTGTTCAATCTAGTATAAAATTCAATAGCAATAGAATAAATGCAAGTCACATTACTGTTAATCCAACCACAAATTATGAATACTAAGTTGTGATTATATGTAGAACAGTATTAGAGTAATGTTGTTGTTGGATAGCAATCACTGTTTTAGTTAATTTCATAATCTTCTCAAAAAACCAGAAATAATTTACTTGCAAATGACAATGAAACTTTGAGCATATTTAACACACTCCAAATGATCCTAGATATGCATTATAAAAAAGACAACACATGGTTACCAGGCCATTGGTGTCTTTATCAATCCTAAAACTTATGAATAGATTGATGAAAACTTATAATATTAAAATAAATAAAGAATTCTCACATGCAAAGAAAGAAAGTTTGAAGCCGTGAATCAAAACGCCAATCAATAAGTTACTCCCAGGACTCCTTCAAAGCTTTGTTAATCAAGTCTCCGGTGATGTTTCGTTGTTGTGGCTACGACATGACTGCCCAAGGGTGTAGATAACCAAAACTCTCCTGAATCCGCCACCGCCGCCGCCTAGGGTTCTAAATTGGAACCCGGCAACAGTCGTAATCGGAGCATAGTGCACAGACGGCGCCGTCACCTATGGTGTTGTATATCTTGAATTGAACAGTGAATCAAATGTGAAATATTACTTGGATTATACTAAGAGTCGTGTAAACACTATCAGAACAAACTATTTGATTGGTACAATCAAATGTTTGAACGGATAAAACTTAGTATTTTTCAAGAATCAGATTTTGTTTCCAAGAGATCTCTTGTACCGTGTGTGAAAAAATTAGGTTATCTTCCTTTTTGTATTGTTTTCATTATGAAAGGTTTCTGAAAACTACTCTCCACAAAACCCGCAAACGGTTGTGAGCAGTTATTATCTCAAAGTAATATCTAATTTAAAATCAAAATAAGATAACAAAGTTAATGTGACCAGCAGCCAAAGCCGAGAATATGACATCAATTCTAATATTCTAATGAGTTCAACATAAGGCCCAACAATAATATTATGTATACTTGGCCCAACTATGTAACCCAACAACCCATTACAAGAATTAACATAAAACCTGGTCTGGCCCAATAATAATAATAATTACTCAAACCGACAATACATGAATATCTTATTAGAGATAACCGAGCCTGCACTCCTGCATCTCCTAACTCGGCTAATAGCTAACAAGACCAACCTAATAAACAAGTCAATCCAATATCACTAATCATGTTGATAACACTAAAATTACCAACATTCCTCCCCCATTTTAGTGATATCCATGATTAACTTAACTTAGTTCTCAAAGAAACACAAACTTATGCATAAATGAAAATGTCCTATGGATTGAATTTTCATCTTAGTAAATTACACGATTCAAATATTCGAATATCGGTGTGTCTCTATGAATTGAACCCTTGCTATTCATTTGAATACTTGAAGGTAAAATACACATAAGTTCAAAAATCTATATGTTCTTACATGACACTATATTTTACTAGCATGTGTCCAATCCTTCAAAGAGTATATCAAAGCCAAGTCCAGGCTTCTTGAAGCGGCTAAACTTCATACTCTTATAGGTAGTTCGTTTACTCTCGCATATGCAAATGCAATTTTTCAAAGAACTATTAAGAAGTTATACTTCAACCTCCTTTATCTTGCAGTCTGAACATAAACCTTGGGATGATTATTGTGATATGTTCCAATATCTCAATGACAAGCTTTCCACATTGAATTCTGCATCTAACGTTGTATTAGATGGGAATTGGGTATCTTGACATAGGATATTAAAGTGTGGACTTTAAACCCATCCCTATGACTGATTTATTCACGAGATCTCTTCCTAACTCTTTAGTTAGATCATCAGCCAAATTATACTCATAAATTACAAACTCAACAGATATCACATCTTGCATGATGAGCTCATGAATCATGCTACGTATAATATATAACCGTCTAGACTTTCCATTATACATATGACTATTACTTTTAGTCAACACTATCCCGCTTGATAGATTTTGGTGATATCGGTTTGACCACAATAGAATTTCATAATAACAGTTTCTTAACCATTCAACCACTTTTATCAGTTGTTGCAAATGCTAGAAACTCGCATTCCATTGTCAAATGATGCAAATTCATTTCTTAATTACCCAAGAAATGAAACATCCTCATAAGAGAGAATACAAATCCACTTATTTATACAACTTGCATCAACGTATCTTTCTAACCAAAAGAATACTAGTGTCATTTCAAACCATAACCCATGGTTTTCTTTAGTATTTAAGAACTTGAGTTACAGTTTCTTAAACAAATGAATCATATACCCATCAAATTTGAAAATTCAAATGGTTGTATGACTACCTCACCATGATCAATCAACTTGAGTAAGCATATCCTATTAATTCCAAAGGATATTTGTATACCAAAACATAACAAAATTATCCCTTATGAATTAAAACCATGACTATAATAATATGTATGCTTATTATTTTTCTTGACTCCCGGCGCAATCACTTACATATACCACTTAGTATAAAATAACATAATATTCCATTTAAATATTGATTCTAGTGAAAATTCACAAATAGTGAATGGCCCCTTTTATTTTATTCAAACAGATCATTCGTTTCCTTATCCAATATGCTTATTAATTATAAATATATAAAACAATAATGGCATGCCACTCCTACAAAAATAACCGTTGATTGTAACATATAAAAGTAATAACTCTAGATGCATCAATTATTATTATCATTGAAATGAATACAAAATGAAAGATATTTAACAAACTGCAACAATCCCTTTTACCATTTTATATATCTTTCATATGAACTTAATTAAACTACAAGTATGCCATTATTATAAAGCATATCACAAAAGTATGAAACTTATTTTTGGCTTCTTTCATAAGTAAATAATCAACATGGTCAGCATGCCACGAATTAGAAACTAGATCTATGATTAAGATACAACATGCATATTTATTAACAAATAATACATAATACACATTTAACTTAAACACACCATTAGATAAATATTCAAATACAACAAGGTTCCAAGTCTAGATAAGATCAACTTATCAGACAAAACGACCGACTTATTCCCATAATTGTTTAACATAATACTAGACAATATGTTTTTCCGAATACCCGGAACATACAACACATAGTATTAATAATACAAGTCTATTCCCCAACTTCCTTGATAGGCTCGGTAACCACTTTTTCTATTCTTAACACAGATCCATCATCAATTAGTTCGAATTTCTTGAACCACTTTTGATCCTTGACCACATGTATAATAGCACCCGAGTCTATCCGCACACAAATTCATCATCCTGAACAAAGAATGATACATAAATATAGTAAACATAATTCACAACCGAATTAATATTAAAATCCGACTAAATATTCAAATTATAATCAAAATCAAACTTCGAATCAGACTTCAAATTAATTTCCATGTTCGTTGGTTGAACACCATTTCTGTCAAGAGTTTATATTCTTACTTAACTTTGGGCCACAGCCATCATTAAAGATCTATGGTTTGGAAAACAACCACCTAATGATGGTTTCTTTAATATTGAAGTCCAACATATTGAACCTTTCATTAATTCAATTTTGAATTAAAACAATTTTGTCGTATGACACTGAATATTCACAAAATTTAATTCTATCAATTAAACATTCTATGTATTTAAATATTCTCACCAAACATGCATATATGAACCTTTGTTATAATTAAGAGAACACATACCCGTTTGTGTCGGTGGATCCTTAGACCCACTTGGACCTGCTCCATCCGAACCTTTGTTGTTACCGGAAAGTTTCAAACGACAATCCTTCTTGAAATGACCCGCATTGCCACATCTCCAACAAGATTGATTCGTCTTCTTTTTGAACTTTTTTTCATCATAATTAAACTTCGTTTATTGTTCTTAAAATTGTTAAACTTTTCAGTTTTCCCATCATGTTCAACAACATTAACCGAGGATGAGGCTTGTAGTTTAGCTTTGGTTTTATCCACTTCTTGAGCCCGAATAGTTTCCTCAATTCAGATGTCACTTCCCAATTGAACCAATGTCATTTCTTCCTTTTTATGTTTCAATGTATGTTTAAAATCTTTCCACAAAGGTGGAAGTTTATCAATTATGCTTGAAACAGAAATTGATTCATCCATTTTTAAATCATGTTGTGTGAATTGACCCAAAATATGTAAAAGTTCATTGTATTGCTCCATAACGGGCCTGGAATTAACCATTTTATAATTATTAAAATTACTAACCAAGAATTTCTTGCTTGAGGCGTCCTCCGCCATATATTTCGATTCAAGCGAATCCCAGAGTTGTTTTGTGGATTCGGCATTTTGGTGAACATCAAAGAGCGCATCCGACATCCCGTTGAGTATGTGACCCCTGCAAATGTAATCATCGTTTTCCCATTTGAGTCTTCTCCTTGTTTGATCATCTGTCTCGTTTTCAACTTCTTCCGGAAACGGTGTGGAGAGAACATAAACAACTTTCAAAGTTGTTAAAAGGAAGTGCATCTTCTTCCGCCAACGTCTGAAATCTTGTCCTTCAAATTTCTCTAACTTTGCAAACTTGCTTGACATATCACGAACAGATTCACCCGAAGCCATGATTGAAATAGTTTGTTCTTTGTTGTATAACTTGAATTGAACAGTGAATCAAATGTGAAATATTACTTGGATTATACTAAGAATCGTGTAAACACTATCAGAACAAACTATTTGATTGGTACAATCAATAGTTGATTGCATCTCCTAACTCGGCTAATAGCTAACAAGACTAACCTAATAAACAAGTCAATCCAATATCACAAATCATGTTGATAACACTAAAATTACCAACATAGGGTACCAAAATGGACCTGGCAACAGCCCTAACATATGTTTTCAAAAATAGAACCCAACAAAAGATGAATCGCAGAGGCAGCGTACAAAATCGGAGGCAAACAATAAAGAAACCATTGAAACCCAATGATAAAGATAATGCAGAGAAAGAAGTTAACCATAAATGGAAAGGGAAAACTAATGGAAGGTAGAAAAGTTAAATGTGTAAATACACGTGTAAGCTAAAGAAAACAATGAAATAAGTGCAAACCAACATGCAGTCTTTACAACTCTTTAAGCACCCTTTTGAAAGGAACAGTATATGTAACATCCTAGAAAATCCCATATTTATTTTGGACTAAATGTGTTAACTTTGAAAGATGAGGGATTTAAAATAATCTCAAAGATAAGCAATGTGAAAAAACAAGATAAGAAAATTTTAAGCATTCTTATGTTAAGAAAGTAAGAAAATTCATCCCACATGGAAAGATGGAAGAAAGTGGAAGCATTCTACATGAGTATAAATAAGGAGATGGAACTTTCATCCCACATGAAAACAAGAAAAGAAATGGAAGCTCTTTATAAGGAAGCAAGTTTCCAAAGAAATGTTTTAATGAGGCAAACCACTCTCCATAGTCCTAGCGGAGGGTGCGAAGCACCCGACGCGCACGCGCACGGACTCGGACTCGGGCGATGGTCGTAATGTGGCGTTTTGATGGCGCACTTTGCACTTCGCGTGCAATCCGAACTGGGGACGGGTTTTTGGAGTTAGCTCACCCTCGCAGGATCGCGACCCTTTGTCCCTGGCATTGTAGCACGTGTGTCGCCCAGGGCATAAGGGGCATGATGACCTGACGTCATCCTCACCTTCCTCCGGCTTACCATTGGACTATTGATGTGTTGTAAAACACACGTATTTCCCGCACCTTTTATCTACGTATTATATTATATTTTAGGGTTTTAACTCGTTTTAGATAGCTTTTACATATTAATCTGTATCTTGTAGGCTATGAGTGAAAGATTGAAAGAAACCGGACTTTTCGAAGAGCTTACAAGCATTATACGCATACGATTTCAAGACAAAGCTCAAAGCCTGGCCCGTATGCATCATGGAGGCCCAAGTCTTACAATAAAATTACAATATATAAAAAAAATAAAACCTAAGAAGGCTGGCCAGGTTGCGATCGGACCAGCAGCCAAGAAAAAAGAAAAGAAAAGCTAGGGTTCCAAGGTGGTGACGGCTAGGGAAGGAAGAAGACACAAGAATCAAGGCTCGGGATCATTCTCCATCAGTTTACATCAGCCGGGAGCAGCCCGTAATCATCCATATCCTTCCATTTTTCACATTGTTCATCATCTTTATTTCTTGTTCAATTGATTACATAGTTTTGCAATTGTGTTAAAGATTGAAGTGCTTATGATGTTATTGATTGTTGAATGAATTTTGAGATGATTGATATGAGTTATATGATGTTTTTATTGAATGCTAGCTGCTGTCCAATTATGATTCTCGGCTAAACTTGTTAGTTCTGCCTAGGAATGATGTTAATTGTTAGGTTTTGATGAGTTTATTGGATTGTTTGATTGATAGACGTATATTGTTATTGTAAAGTTTGATTTAGACATGAAGTAGGTTGTGTTTAAGGGCTGGAAATTTTGGTCATTCATTGCTTAAACCCCTTGTGTCGGTTAATTAGTTTTGTGTTGATTGATTGGTGCATTGTTTGATTCTAGACTTTGTGTTTAGGGTTTGTTTGCGGTAGGTACCACCGTAGGGTTTTGTTGCATGATTTATTGGATTAAGTACAACGGTTAGGCACCTTCTTAGAGACCGAGAAGTGATAAGAAGTTAGTGTTGTCTCATTGCCTTTGCATGCTAGAACAAGAATTGCGCGAGAGCGAGTTCGTTTCTTGTCAGGTTAAGGTGTTTTGAGCGATTAGTTGATCTATTTTGGTTTAAGTTGAATTGTTCCTCTATCCTTGGTTGTGTAGTATTCATTGCCATTAGGGTCGAGTGTTGGTGAGACCGAGAGGTGAGTCAACATTAGAACACGTTAACAATTGTTTCCCGGTTTGGTCGTTTTAGGCGATTTTGAGTAGTTTAGGTTCGTTGAGTGAGACTGAGAGGTAATCCAGTGAGCCCGAGCGATCCTTAGTTGTGTCATCTTTAGGGACCGGTGTCTTGAAGTCATCCAATCCATTAGCTTGTTAGGCCTACAGTTTGATTCAGACCTAGGTAGACATTTTTCTCCATCCTAAATTAACACAGTTAGTTCCCCGTTAAGTTTGCTATTTTTGGTAACTTTTGTCAGTCAATCTAGTTAGTCCAGTTAAGATAAAAGAAATTAAAAATCAATTTAATATTATTCTTAGGTATGTCTTGTCTAGGGTTAGTGATCGTTAGCGTCTTACGTGTCCACGTGTTCGATACTCGGACTTCCTAGGTCTATACTACTTGCGATTGGTACACTTGCCGGTTGTGTGTGGTTTTAGGATTTTCGTTTTATATTTAAAGCTTAGTTGTGAGAGTCATTATTATAGGGTTATCCGACGCACATCAAGTTTTTGGCGCCGTTGCCAGGGACACGGTTTTAGGCGTTGAGAGCGACTCGAGTTAGGACTTACCTTGTGTGCTACTTGTAATTATTTTTGTTTTGTTTTGCTTATTTGTTAGAATAGTTTAGTTAAATTTATTTCTAATTATAGTTTTATGCGACAGACTCAATCTCAAGGACCACCCGACACGGAAGCATTTCCCGAGCCAGAGAGAGAGTTTCGTGAGAGACGTCGCGCCGTTTCACCATCTTCCACTTCTTCATCTGTTGACTCCGTCGATAGGGATAGGATCATGGGCGACAATCCACCACCGAGGAGGACAGTTGCAGACCGGGCCCGACCGGCCAATGCTGGCGCGAGATCCAGCACCGCACCACCCGCCATTGGAGTTAACGCGAACTGGCAGATTCCTTCGAATATTCTGAACACCATTTCTCATTCTGCTCAGTTCCACAGGTTACTTCACAAAAACCCGCATCATCATCTCACTCACATCGTGCGTATCTGCGACACTTTCCATCTTGCCGGCGTATCTGAAGACGCCGTGAAACTCCACGTTTTTCCGTTCTCGCTCATCGATAAAGCGAGTCTGTGGCTTGAGTCCCTCCCACAGGGCTCCATAGCTACTTGGGCTGCCATGCAGACCCTATTTCTTGAGAAATACTGGGCCTAGGAGTGTGACCATCAGTTGGTACCTGTTTTGTAAATATATCAGAGTAGCGGGTTCATTTTAGCGGAAGTCTTTAAAAATTAAAATATTAATTTACATTATCAAAATTACTCGGGAATTAAACACCTGAGTTTTAGTTTTATAAAACAGTGATATTAATAATACAAGGATTTATAATATTCAAAAACAAGCCATCTCGAGCGATCTTCTATGACTCCAATCCTTGTATACCATCTATTGTCATCTAATTACCTGCAAGGGTGGGAAATAACACGTAAGCTATATGCTGGTGAAACGTTGACTCGATAAAACATTTATAACAGTCGTTAAATACAAACATAGTTTTCTGTTTCACAAACTCAGCAGGAATGCCTTTCCATTCCCGGGATTTGTACCACTGCCCTACACACACAATTCAAAGGTTCCCCGAGTACATAGCCCCTGTTCGGAGACAACCTTCCCCTAGGCTATGTAACCCTGTTGGAGAACCGGTTATGACTGACTTGGTTTTGTATGCCAATTATCAGTTATGTTTGGATCCAGACACATGTGTATTCGGTCTGAGTTGCTTTTTATTATTTATTTTGTATTATAACGATTTTAGAGATTATATCTCATTCAAACATTTATCAGACTCTTTGTAATAAACAACCAGTCTATTACAAGAGTAAAATCAGTTCAGACAGTAAAAGGTTAACATGTTCACCTTATATTATCAGTAGGAATATCAACCTCCTTGGCTTCAGTATGCTATTAACCTATATTCATAATATGTATGCATAAGTACCTAGTTGGTATTATTCAGCAGACTTTAAGTCTGTTTCAGTTTCAGCAGACTCGATGTCTGATCAGCAGACTTGAAGTCTGAGTCAGTTCAGCAGACTCAAGGTCTGATCAGCAGACTTGTAGTCTGATTCAGTTCAGCAGACTCTTAGGTCTGACCTAACCTTAGTATAGTTATAGTCATTTTATGAAAATACTTTGGATTTACATATGACGTTTGGTATAGCACGCTTTGACCTAATAAAGGATATCATGTTGGCAAACTTCTCCAAATAAGCAAACGGGTCCCGCGGTTGATTGGGATTTGTACGAATTGCTTTCCTTAGGCAAGAAGAGTCTACTAATGATACCCCCCTTCCAGTTACTACATGCCCGTCAAAATAATAGTCTTGATAACATTACTTCACGTGGAAGCAATGTCTTTACTTTATAAAACATTACTTGGAAAATATTAATAGTTTAACGACTATATTCTTAACTAAGTTGTAACTAGATATTTAAAGTAACTAGTAAAGTAACTTAACCCTATTCCTACCTTAATCGGCTCGACGGGACTTAAGAACTTAAGAAATCAGTAACAATTCAGCTTGTACTTCGTTACAAGATCAGCAGCTCGTTAAACAGCGTAACGACACCTCGTTTCTTCACGAAGACAGCCCTCGATACCCTAGAACACCCTTGGTACAATTACCTAGGTTAAGTGTGTGAAATGAAGGTGAAAATGAGATGCATTGGCTTGAACCCGTAGCTGCCCTTTTATAGGCGAGTTTTGCAGACCATCGCGTAGCACGATGGCCTTTTCCACAAGGCCGTCGCGTAGCGCGACGCCGCAATTAATCAGAAGCTGCCACGTGTTGACACGTGGTTGGCCACGTGTCCCGGGTTACTTAACCTGGTCATCGCGTAGCGCGATGATCCATTGGGTTTAGCCGTCGCGTAGTGCGACGCCGCCCTTTTTCTTGAATTGTGTGATTGGATAATCGCGTAGCGCGATGATGCTTATCAGAAGATCATCGCGTAGAGCGATGAGTCTTAAACTCAGTTTTCATTTTCAGTTCCTCAACTTTCAAAATTGGCATTTTTAGCCCTTTAACTTCTAATCTTGACATTTTTGGCCCAAAACTAGATGGGGTATTTTTACGGTGTTACATCCTCTCCACCTTTAGAAAAATCTCGTCCTCGAGATTTATGCAAAGAGATGTGGATATTTTCGTTTCATCTCGGACTCAAGTTCCCAAGTGAATTTCGGACCACGTTGGGAATTCCATCTTACTTTTACCAATTTCAATCTTTTGCACTTTAA
This sequence comes from Bidens hawaiensis, assembly GCF_021521415.1. NCBI lineage: Eukaryota > Viridiplantae > Streptophyta > Magnoliopsida > Asterales > Asteraceae > Bidens > Bidens hawaiensis. The sequence continues at coordinate 192,809 of NW_027495667.1, forward strand.
AAACTTGATTTGACTATCTTCAATCTGTATCGGTTCCTCTACAAACTTGAGTTTCTCATTTACTTGTACATCTTTTAAAGGCATAGCAATTGTTTCATCAGCTAAACATTTCCTTAGATTCGATACATGAAATACATCATGGATTCCTGGCATTTCTTCAGGTAACTCAAGTCGATAAGCTACAGGACCTATTCTTTCAACAATTTTGAATGGACCGACAAAACGCGGACTTAACTTTCCTTTCTTTCCAAAACGAACCACACCTTTCCAAGGTGATACTTTGAGCAACACTTTGTCTCCTTCTTTGAATTCTAACAGTTTTTGTCTTACATCAGCATAACTCTTCTGTCTGTCACGTGCTGCTTTCAATCTTTCTCGGATTTGTATTACTTGGTCAGTTGTTCTTTGAACAATCTCAGGACCTAATAACTGATTATCACCAATTTCATACCAACATACAGGTGCTCTACATTTCTGTCCGTATAGTGCTTCGTATGGAGCCATTTGTATGCTTGTGTAATAGCTATTGTTATACGAAAATACCATCTGTGCTAGGTGAGTATCCCAGCTTCCACCTAGATCTATAACACAAGCGTGAAGCATATCTTCCAATGTTTGAATTGTTCTCTCACTTTGTCCATCTGTCTGTGGATGATAAGGAGTACTCAAATTTAATCGCGTGCCCATTGCTTTTTGAAAACTTCTCCAGAAGTTAAAAGTGAAACGACTATCTCTATCAGATATGATTGACAACGGCACACCATGAAAGGATACAATGTTTTCCACATATAGTTGCGCCAATTTATCCATGCTATATGTTTCTTGAATTGGAATGAAATGGGCTGATTTTGTCAGTCTGTCAACAATTACCCACACAGCATCATTTTGTCGTGAGGTCTTAGGTAATTTCATAATAAAATCCATGGTAATCATGTCCCATTTCCATATCGGGATCTCAGGTTGTGTTAACAAACCCAACGGCTTTTTGATGCTCGGCTTTAACCTTTGAACATGTAAGACATTTAGCCACATACAAGGCAATCTCTTTCTTCATTCCGATTCACCAATACTCATCCTTGAGATTATGATACATCTTATCGCTTCCCGGATGCATCGTATACTTAGATTTGTGAGCTTCTTCCAAAATCTTCTCCCGCAAGCTCCCTACCATTAGTACCCAGATCATTTTCCCTAATCTGAGTATATCATCATCACCTTTGATTAATTGATCTATTGTTCCATTTTCTTTTTTAGCCTTTATATTATTTTCTTCTAATGCCAACTTCTGAGCTTCCTTGATTTCAGTTAATAGATCAATTTTGAGTTCTAACCTCAAAGCTCGTACTCTTTTTGGCTTTTCGTGCTCTTTCCTACTTAAAGCATCAGCTACCACATTAGCTTTACCTTCATGGTAAACTATCTCACAATCATAATCGTTCAACGTCTCCATCCATCGCCTCTGTCTCATATTCAATTCTTTCTTATCAAATATGTGCTTCAGACTTTTGTGATCAGTATAAACTGTAAACTTTACACCATATAAATAGTGTCGCCATAACTTTAATGCAAAAATTATAGCTCCCAACTCCAAATCATGGGTGGTGTAATTTTTCTCGTGAACCTTTAATTGTCGTGAAGCATAAGCAATTACTTTCTTTTCTTGCATCAGAACACATCCCATTCCTGTATGCGAAGCATCAAAATATACAATGAAGTTATCTTGTCCTTCAGGCAAGGCTAAGACAGGTGCATTTGTTAGTTTCTGTTTAAGAGTTTCAAATGCCTCTTCTTGCTTCAGTCCCCATTCAAATTTTACAAACTTCCGAGTAAGTGAAGTTAATGGAACCTGTAGCATCCCGAAATTTCAAGATAATATTAATTATATTACTTAATAATAGAGGGAAAGTTTACTCGGGTTATCAGGAAATAAATAAAAGAATAGGAGTTGGTATGGGTCGGGCTAGTGTCGGGTAATGGATGTGGGTTATGGACTTGGATTAATTGAGATAGGTTAAATGAGAATGGGATTTCAGGAATATAAATACCCCCAAAATCCCAAAATATCTCCATTCTATCTTTATCCAAGCACACTCCACACACACCTTCTAACCGATCAAGATTCGAAGCCGAGACCCGAGATTTTGTTGATAGATCTGAGTTGGTAAGGTAAGAACAAATCCAACAAAGCTAATATTACTGAAAATGGTTAGGATTGGATGGGTTAACCGGACCCGAAACCCAAACTGCCCAAATCGGACCCCTAAAACGTCGATTTTAGGCCGATTTGATGGTTGGGATTTGTAGGCGCCGATCATACGATTCCGTGGGTACCAAAATCGAGTTATTTGGCTAAGAAACGAAGGATTTATGGGCAAACAGATCTGCAGCGCGATAACTTCGCCTGCAAGATTAAGTTCGCCTGATGAACTTCGCCTTCAAGCGTAACTTCGCCTTCAAGCGTAACTTCGCCTAAGGATAACTTCGCCTACGGCCAAGTTCGCCTAAGGATAACTTCGCCTAAAGCCAAGTTCGCCTAAGGATAACTTCGCCTGAAGCCAAGTTCGCCTAAGGATAACTTCGCCTGAAGCCAAGTTCGCCTAAGGTTTAACTTCGCCTGAAGCCAAGTTTGATTAGAAAATAAATTATAAAGCGATAAGTTAAAGTAAGCTAATACTAGGCCACCAGATTAGGTCAGGCGAGTATTGATACGTGTAACTTGTACAGTTAGCCGAGCTCAGTTAAAGAGGGGATTTACAGCTATCAGAAAAAGAAGCAGAATCCAGGTGAGTTTCTAGCCCCATTCCTTGTTATGTTTTCGGGGCTGTGTGCATACTTGATGTGTTGTTAATACATTTATCCTAAGTGATAAGTGTATGCCATATGTGATATATGTGATATGTATGAATGATTGCTTGATGGTACGTGAACGATCTTCGGATATTGCACGTACTGTCAGGTTGTAACGTTATAAATATGGTAAGTATGATATGTATGTTTATGTGTATGAACGTAATAAAGCTAATAAAAGAAGGAAATGACGGTTGTATGGTTGTATGGTTACGAAAAGGGTACCGAGCCCTAATAATACTCGAGGTATGATGTATGGTTGTATGGTAACGAAGAGGGAATCGAACCCTACCAATATTCGAAAACAAGGGACCAGACCCTCATAATATCTGTGATGTTAGGGACCAGACCCTTACAATATCTGTGATGTTAGGGACCAGACCCTTACAATATCTGTGAGGATAGGGACCAGACCCTCATAATATCTGTGATGTTAGGGACCAGACCCTTACAATATCTGTGAGGATAGGGACCAGACCCTCATAATATCTGTGATGTTAGGGACCAGACCCTTATAATATCTGTGATGTTAGGGACCAGACCCTTATAATATCTGTGATGTTAGGGACCAGACCCTTACAATATCTGTGATGTTAGGGACCAGACCCTTATAATATCTGTGATGTTAGGGACCAGACCCTTATAATATCTGTGATGTTAGGGACCAGACCCTTATAATATCTGTGATGTTAGGGACCAGACCCTTACAATATCTGTGATGTTAGGGACCAGACCCTTATAATATCTGTGATGTTAGGGACCAGACCCTTACAATATCTGTGAGGATAGGGACCAGACCCTCATAATATCTGTGATGTTAGGGACCAGACCCTTATAATATCTGTGATGTTAGGGACCAGACCCTTATAATATCTGTGAGGTTATAGGGCGAAAGGCTCTTTAAAACGTATGATTATGAATGTAAAGAAAGTATGTAAGTAAGAAAGAAAGTATGTAAGTAAGAATGAAGGTATGAGTACTTATGTGTGTATGAAAGAAAGTTATGAGGTTAAGTACGTATGTATGTAATAAGATATTGTATGATTAACTAGAACTCACTCAGCGTAGCTGACTTTTAGTATGCACGCAGGTGAGCTGATTATAGAGTTAGCATGAGGATGACACACGGCATGGATTGAACGGCTGGCATCTGAAGAAAGAAGTAAAAATGTTTTGAATATAGAGTTTTGTGTTATGGTATCAAAGAAAAGATTTAATGTTTTGTAATGAATGATTTATGTTTTATATTCCGTGAAAAGTTTTAATAAACTCTGATTTGAAGGACTGTGTTTATGAGTAAATCCGACGTTAAAGTAGTGCTACCGGGTTCGGGGCCTTACAGAACCGCTATCCTTGAGAAATTCTGGATAAACCTTCTATAATAACCTGCTAACCCCAGAAAACTTCTTACTTGAGTCGGAGTCTTGGGTTTCTCCCATTTGGTAATAGCTTCAACCTTTGTCGGATCTACTTGAATACCTTTCTCATTAACAATATGTCCAAGAAACTGTACTTCGAATAACCAAAATTCGCATTTCGAAAATTTGGCATAAAGCTTCTCTTTCCTTAATGTTTCGAGTATGGTTTTCAAATGAGCTTGGTATTCTTCTTTCGTCTTGGAATAGATAAGAATGTCATCAATAAAGACAATAACAAACTTATCCAAGTAAGGTTTGCAGATTCGATTCATCATATCCATAAAAGCTGTCGGAGCATTAGTGAGTCCAAAAGGCATAACAGTGAACTCATAATATCCGTATCAGGTTCTAAATGCAGTCTTTGATATATCTTCTTCCTGAACCTTCAGTTGATGATACCCGGATCTTAGATCAATTTTTTAAAAACAACTTGCTCCTTGTAATTGATCGAACAGATCATCAATCCTTGGCAACGGATATCGATTCTTGATCGTGACTTTATTCAATTCCCGGTAATCAATACACATCCTCATTGATCCGTCTTTCTTCTTAACAAACAATATTGGAGCTCCCCAGGGTGAAGAACTCGGTCGTATGAATCCTTTTTCCAATAACTCATCCAACTGCTTTTTCAGTTCCTTCATCTCAGTTGGTGCTAATCTATAAGGAGATTTAGCAATCGGAGCTGTTCCCGGAACTAAATCGATTCTAAACACAACTCCTCGATCGGGCGGAATTCCAGGCAATTCATCAGGAAATACATCCTTGAATTCAACGACAATTGGGACCTCTTCTAGTTTCTTAGGCTCGGGTTTCTTGGTTACATAAGCCATAAATGCTAAGCAACTTTTTTCCCAAACAATGACTAGCTTTTATTTTTGAAATGATTCATATCTTACCAGAATCTTTATCACTAGCTATTCGCATAATTTTCTTATTTGTAGTTAAAATTTCAATAGCTTTTCCGTTACATAGTATTCGGGCTTGGTTGGCGGCTAACCAGTCCATCCCTAAAATAACATCAAATCCAGCTAACTCCATTGGTAACAATTGCACTGGCATTCCATATTCGGCTAAGGTAATATAACTATTTAATACTTCAGATATTCGAATTAAGTTCCCATTAGCCATTTCTACTTCATATTGATTATTTAGTTTAGCTAGAGGTTCATTCAGTAGACTACAAAACTTATAATCTACGAAACTTTGATTGGCTCCTGAGTCAAATAAAACCCTAGCATAAACATTATTAATAGGAAACGTACTAGTAATCACGTCTGGTAATTCTCCCGCCTTCTGAGTGTTAAGCATGAATGCACGGGCATTTCCCTTCTTGACTTCATTCTTGGCACCACTACCACTGGCGCCTCCAACTGCCGGTTTCCTCTTAGTGCATTCCGCACTAAAGTGCCCTTTCTCACCACATTCAAAACAGATGATTAACTTCTTGCTACAATCCTCCTCCTTGTGTCCCGGTCGTTTACAAAAGTTTCAAGTTGAATACGGATCAAATTTGCGAACATCAACTTTTGGTGTCTTCAAACACCTCCCATCATGTCGCTTACCACAGTTTTTACACATCGATTGGTTAAATGCAGCCGACCTCTCCTTCCCGTTTTCAAACTTTCTTTTCTCATCAACTTCACGTTTCTTCTTAGTCACCACCTTCCTTTCCTCCTCTCGATTTCTAATCATACTATCCATCAAATATCCAGCCAGCTCAATAGCAGACTCGGTCGTTGTAGGCATGTGTGATCTCACATGATCACGAATTTCCTTTGGCAAACCAAAAATATATCGAGTCACCTTGTTATATTCGGGAGTAACAAGATGTGGAACAAGCCTGCAGTACTCAAGGAATTTAGTGTTGTATTCCTTGATATTGGTGCCAATAACCTTGGTGTTCTAAAGCTTGGTTTGAATCTGATCAACCTCGTGGATAGGACAAAATCTTTGTTTGATCAGTTCTTTAAACGTTTCCCATTCGAGATTATACAAATTACTTCTTCCTTTCACGTCTATCAACGTATTCCACCATTCCAGTGCTTCTCCCTTAAACATCTGGGACGAGTACTGGATACTCTCCTCTTCGGTACACTTACTGATAATAATTATTGACTCCATTTCCTCGAGGCAACAAAGAGTAACAATCGCGCCTTTATCCCCATAGAATTCTTTCAGTTTGTATACTTGAAAGTCCTTGAATGTACATCCCGTACTGACTTTCCTTTTCTTTGTTTGTCTTGGCTCATAATCAGCAGTAGAACTTTCGTATCCCTTATCTTTCGGTTCTTTTGTTTTATCATCTCTCGTCCTTTTTTATACTCTTTTGGTTTAGAATGAACATATATGCTATGACTTGGTTGTTTAATTGATCTTGATTTTGACCTAGACGCACTTTTTGAATTCGCGGCGTGGTCTTGAATAATTTTTATTAACGGAGTCACACCTTCTTTGATTAACGGAGAAACTGTTTCTTTTATCATATCACAAATTCCTCCAATGTATTCTTCAGGCAGTGAATTATTATTTTCAGGGGTCTTTGCTTTATCAGCTTGACTCCCTTGACTGACTCGGGTTTCTCGTTGTTCAGACATTCTGTAAATCATATGAATACAGGAATTTAAAACACAACACGCAAACTTTTAATCATAATATTACAAAAGATAGAAATACAACAATAGTAGTTATATAATCCTAATCTTTGGCCCATTTCTTAACTATCTTCTTCATCTTATCACATTTTTTTATGATCTTATCACCCATCTTTTTTTTCTTGATCCTTTCGTTTTTTAATTTTATCCATCACCGAGTTGGGTGGGTTGGGATACCGTACCGGTGCGGATGCCGAAGGAAAAAGATAAGCGTTTTCTCTTAGACACAGGTGAGGATTAGCTATATAAGTCTGCATTTCCTCATCAGGAATGTTGGTTGTATAAAATTCTTCAATCAAGCGGGCTTCTTCCCGTATCTCGTTTGCTTATTCAGCTATGGTTGGTACAGGTCCGTGATACGGTGGAAAATTAGGATTATCAGAATAATAAACTGATCTTCGACTTGGTTCAGCTAAAATTTGAGCACCTGGTGGGGGTGATCCAAAATGCCATAAACTCTGGTTGGAATGACAGTTCATCCAACTCGAGGATTCAGTACTGGTTTCTTGTTTGACTCTACTTTGAACTTCCAGATCATATGGATAATAGTTCGGGGTACCGGTCATTGGAACACTTTCGGAAGTGTCACTAGATATTTCGATTGGCATTTCTGGACTTCCCGGAGCATAAATTGGTTGGCTTCCGTAAGCCAAGTAAGGATCGATTTGTTCAACAGGGTTTGACTGGTTTGGATTCATCAGTTTCAGATTAGCCGGGTTTACGTGCACCGGTTCAGTCGGATTTACCGAAACAGTTGGCCACTTAGGACTAAAGTTTGTGCTAACTCGGTCAGACGGCTCAGCATCGTGGGCAGGATTAGATCGCCTTGCGACCCGACGTTTGTTTTCTGTAGTAGTTAGTGTAAGACATCTGCATATATAATAACTTAGGGATAGGCAGACTACCAATCATAACTTATCCATACTTATCAAATAAATGGTTAAAGCTTAGGTACTAATTTTAATACCTAATTCGCTGAAACCTGGCTCTGATACCAACATGTCACACCCCAATCCAGGGCCTAGGAGTGTGACCATCAGTTGGTACCTGTTTTGTAAAACTGAAACTCGGGTGCTTAATTCCCGAGTAGTCTTGATAATGTAAATTAATATTTTAATATTTAAAGACTTTCGCTAAAATAAACCTGCAACTCTGATATATTTACAAAACAGGTACCAACTGATGGTCACACTCCTAGGCCCTGGATTGGGGTGTGACAAATACGATCCTCCGGCTAAGGCCGCTCGTTTGCATAATCAGATTCATTCTTTTCAAATGGAGGACACCGAGAGTTTCTACGAGGCATGGGAGCGATTTAAGAATCTGTTAGCGTTGTGCCCGAACCACGGCTTGCAAGATTGGGCGGTTGTCGAGAAGTTCTATAATGGAGTGACGTACGCAAAACATGCTTGACACGTCGGCGGGAGGAAATTTGCTGACGACGAAGGACCCGGATGAGTGCATCACTTTGTTTAACGGGTTAGCTATGAGTGGATACTAGCGACCACCCGCCAAGGGTGGTAAGACCGTCAATTCTATTTCACGCGGCATACATTTGGTGGACACGACCACTGCACTCACGGCATAGGTAGAAGCGTTAGCGCAGATTGTGAAGGACTTGCAGACGAATAGCAGGTTGTGCAAGATATGCAGAGAAGGACATGACACCGTTCAGTGCCCAGTCAGTTCGCAGGAGGAGGCCGTAGACTTTATAGGAAATCCAAATTCTTTCAATTCTTATAATTCGGGATGGAGAGGCAACAAGCATTCCAACTAGAGGGGCGGTAATCATTCCGGTTTTCAGCAGTGTCAGAGTCTTTTCCAGGATGCCGGTGAGAGAGCGAGCAGTGGGGAGAAGAAGCCCACTTTGGAGGACATGATGGCGCAGCAGACGCAGATGTTGTCACAGCTTATGACGCGAGAGGATTCCCGACATAAGGAGACCCAGGAGAAGTTTCGCGAGCACGAGCAGTTCATAAGGAATCAGGGAGCGTCGATTCAGAGTCTCGAGCGGCAGATGGGGGAGATAGCCAGTAGATTGAACGAGAGGCCGCAGGGTACGCTACCGAGTAACACCGAGCAAAACCAGAAGGGATTCGCAAAAGGTGTGACGACGAGAAGCGGTGCAGGGGTACGAGATGAGCCCGTGATTTAGGAGAGGTCGAGAGTGAGAGTAGTCGAGGAGCCTGCAGTAGTTGTAGAGGAGCAGGTGGATGAGGAGATTCAGATGGAGTCTCCGCCGGCCCAGGTGCATCAGAGGAGCAGCTCAGGGAGTTCAGCACAGGCCGAGAGACAGCAGCTACCGAGCGAGCCACCGAGAGTCTACAAACCTAGGGTGCCATTCCCGGGAGACTCCGTAGAGATAGAGATGAGGAGTAGATTCTAAATTTCTTGATCTTTTGAAGCAGCTTCACCTTAATATTCCATTCCTTGAGGCACTCACTCGGATGCCTAAACACGCGAAGTTCCTTAAGGATATTCTCTCGAATAAGGAGAAGTTAGCTGAGGTAGCTTCCATCCCTTTGAGTGCTAGTTGTTCTGCTGTCTTACAGAGGAAGTTACCAGAGAAGATGGCCGAAACAGGGAGTTTCATGATTCCCTGCATCTTGAGTGATGATACGGTTATTCATGCGCTGGCTGATCTTGGTGCCAGCATTAATCTCATGTCGTATTCCGTGTATCGCAAGCTGGGCTTAGGTGAACCGAGGCCTACCAGGATGAGTATCCAGCTTGCTGATTGTTCTGTTAAATACCCTCGAGGGGTGGTCGAGAACATGCTTGTTCGTGTCGAAAAGTTCATCTTCTTGGTGGACTTTGTCATTCTGGACATGAACGACGATGATAGTGTACCGCTTATTCTTGGCCGACCATTCCTTGCCACTGCACAGGCATTGATCGACGTCTGCGAGGGTAAGTTGATTTTGAGAGTTGGGGATGAGAACGTCACTTTGACGTTCGACAGTCACTTAAACACCCCAAGTCTGCTGATGACTCCTTGTACTTTATTGATACCATCATGGAGCATGTTGGGAAATTTTTCATCGAGATTTGTGGAGGATCTGCCTCCGACACTCAGATTCTCGATAGGGACATTCCGGAGATTGAGATGGTTGCCATGACCGATCAGTCAACGGATGATGACATCGAGTCACATCACCCTGAGTCTGAAGTGTCTGCTGTGATCGTACGAGACGATCCGATGGACCGACCTTCCGTCAAGAGCCCCCTTCCTTCCTTAGAGCTTAAGAATTTGCCTGCCCATCTGGAGTACGCGTTTTTGGACGAGGAGAGGAAGCTGCCAGTTATTATTGCATTTGCTTTGACGGAGGTCGAGAGAGAGAGATTGTTGAGGGTGCTACGAGAACACAAGGAGGCCATTGCATGGAAGATTATCGACATCAAGGGCATCAACCCTTCGTTTTGCACGCATAAAATCCTCATGGAGGATAATTTTAGGATTGTCGTTCAGCCGCAGCGGCAGCTTAATCCGAAGATGTAGGAGGTCGTGAAGAAGGAAATTATCAAACTCCTTGATGCGGGGATCATTTTCCCCATTTCTGATAGTCTGTGGGTTAGTCCAGTCCATGTGGTTCCTAAAAAGGGTGGCATAACTGTCGTCACCAATGAGATGAACGAGCTCATTCCCACTAGGACTGTGACCGGTTGGAGAGTCTGCATTGATTACCACAGACTGAATGATGCCATGAGGAAAGACCACTTTCATTTACCTTTCATTGATCAGATGTTGGAGCGTTTGGCAGGTCAACAGTACTACTGCTTCTTGGATGGTTTCTCCGGGTACTTTCAGATTCCTATTGCTCCCGATGACCAGGAGAAAACCACGTTTACCTGCTCATACGACACGTTTGCCTATAGACGTATGCCGTTCGGATTGTGTAACGCTCCAGCCACATTTCAGAGGTGCATGGTGGCTATATTTCATGACATGATCGAGGACTCCATGGAGGTGTTCATGGACGATTTTTCTGTGTTTGGGAGTTCTTTTGATCAGTGTCTCTCCAACCTCGAGAGGATGTTGGCCCGATGCGTTGACACCAACCTAGTTCTTAACTGGGAGAAGTGTCACTTCATTGTACGCGAGGGTATTGTTTTGGGGCATCGTATTTCGAGTGCGGGGATAGAGGTCGACCGAGCAAAGTTCGAGACCATTTCTAATCTTCCCCTGCCCACTTATGCGAGATCCATCTGGAGTTTCTTGGGTCACGCTGGGTTCTATCGCCGGTTCATTAAAGACTTTTTCTAAAATCGCGTGACCCATGACCAAACTTCTGGAGAAGGATGCCCCATTTTTGTTTTCTGAGCAGTGTATCGAGGCGTTTGATCTTTTAAAAGACAAACTCGTTAAAGCCCCGATCATGATTGCTCCCGAATGGTCGCTTCCCTTTGAGTTGATGTGTGACGCGAGCGACTTCGCAGTCGGAGCGGTTCTTGGACAGCGGAAGGATAAGCACTTCCATCTGATTTATTATGCGAGCCGGACCTTGAATGGTGCACAAGAGAGTTACACCACCATCGAGAAAGAGCTTTTAGCTGTGGTGTTTGCATTCGATAAATTCAGGTCCTATCTTGTTCTGTCCAAGACGATTGTGTACACGGATCATTCTGCCATTCGTTATCTCTTTAGCAAACAGGATGCTAAGCCACGCCTTATCCGATGGATCCTGTTGCTTCAAGAGTTTGACATTGAAATCCGTGATAAAAAGGGGGCCGAGAATGTGGCGGCCGATCATCTTTCGCGTCTTGAGGGAGCTGAGTTAGGAGATCTGGGGGTCAGGATTAATGACCACTTTTCGAGAGAGAGTCTCATGTTTGTTTCAGCTCAGGATGAGGGTTTTCCATGGTTCGCCGACTTCGCGAACTATCTTGCGGACGGGTACTACCCGAAGATGTCTTACCAGCAAAAGAAGAAATTCTTTGCTGATGTTAAGTTTTACCTGTGGGACGACCTGTATCTCTTTCGTATAGGTGCTGACCAGTTGATTTGGAGGTGTGTTGACGTTAAGGAGGGATGGCAGATTCTGAGCCATTGCCATGTTGGACCGACAGGAGGTCACCACGGTGCGAGTTTGACAGCGAAGAAGGTATTTGATTGCGGTTTTTATTGGCCTTCAATATAAAAAAATGATTCTCCGTCAATATTAATCGTTAACTAACTATTTAATTGCTTTTAACATCCGTAAATCACCCCGTAATCGTCGCCGGAAATCACAGAATCACCATTAACAAATTAAACGCGTAGACGCTCCTCCACCTAGTATAAATAGATGCCTAAACTCCTAAACAACTCGCTCACACTTCTCAATCCCCCTCTAATACACGGATTTTTCTGTAATTGGGAGACTTCTTAACTTTTCCGGCGAGTTCATCTTCTCCGGCGTAACAAAACATTAACGGGTAATTAATATATGCATTTGAGTAGTTTTGATCCAATAAAAGAAAACCTTAATCTAATTTCTTCAACCATTGAACAGAAACTGAGATTGAAACTCTAGGGTTCTTCTTAAAGAAGATGAACCTGAAGTATATTATATATATATATATATATATATATATATATATATATATATATATATTTTCTTATACTTAAAACGAATGTATCAAGCAGAGCAACTAGTTAAGCTGTGGTGTTTGTAACCAAGGGACCCGGGTTCGAAACCCGGGTCACGCATCCTATTATCATTTTTTAAACTGTTTATATTATTATTATTATTATTATTATTAATTAATTAAAACTATCAAGATCTGTTAATGTATATATATATATATATATATTTAAAACCATATCCTTAACGAATATGAAGTCTAGAGCAGTTGGATAACACACTGATCATCACCAAGACCCGGGTCAGACATATTTTTTTTTTATTATTTAATTCAGTTTTATTATTACCCATTAAATCATTTTTATCAAATAAAAATCAAAATAAATTTATAAAAAACCTTTTTAAATTAAATAAAAATTATCTAAATTAACTACAAAATATATCTCACGATTTTACATGTAAAAATCAAGTTTCTCGTTTTCGTAAGTTGTTATTAAAAAAATCGCTTATTAAACGTAACGTAAACTTTAATTTCCTAAACATCGCCTCATTAAAACAATAACTTTATTTTTGACTTATAATCAATGGTTCACGCTTTTTGAAAATATAAACTTCGTTTTCTCACCGTTAAAATACTTAAATCATATTAATAACCGGTTTTTCCGTTAAGACTTAAATAATAATAAAATAATCAAATATATAAAATAATGCAAAATAACATGAAATATCCAATAAAAATACAATCCTGTAAGGTTATCGATTGAGTCTTGTTTTTAGCTATTTTAGTTAGTATTGATCACACGCTTCGGCTTTCGTGACGTATTCGGTTGTTGCATTCTTCAACGCTTACAAGCCTCTTTTATTACCTTATTCATAAGGTGAGTTTTTCACCACCCCTTTTTAATGTTTTAATGTTTTGGGGTAGCATATGTATCCTTATAAAAATTCAAGCATTGTTTCTTCTATTACAAAACTACAATTCGTATATGGACTTGTGTACTACTTGTATTACTTGCACGAATATTACTTGCACGATTGGGAAGCCTCATTAAGTATGATCATACGCCCTCCTTTGCACTCTGATCCATTTGTATCGAGTGGAAAAGGGCCTCATTATCCAAGTACGTTGGTTGTTACCAATTGGAAAGGACCTTACTTGCGCGATTATCCAAGTACGTTGGTTGTACCAACTGGAAAGGACTTACTTGCTCGTTTATCACATGTCTATGAATTGTATGGTTTTTAAGTACGTATTTAAACTGTGGAAACTCACCAGCTATATTTATAGCTGACCATATTTTATACATATGTTACAGGTACCGTGATTAGAGGTTGAAGTATTGAAGACACTTAGATAACTAGGTTATTTAATAAACGAGACATTGGTTTTTATTGTGATTTGATTTCAATTTGTATTCTTAATTGAACTTGTGTACTTGGCAATTTAATGAATTAATATTATTATGGTCACTTAATAGTGCCACGTGTGTTTGGGCAATCTGTACGTCACACTCGGGCGTTTCTGCTTAAGCCGGGGTGTTACATAAATAAATAAAACCAAGAGTTGTCGGTTTAACTCGGTTATGATCCTGTGTAGTATTCTTTTTCAGGGACGAAAAAGTCTTAAGTGTGGGGACATTTGATGTCTTGTAAAACACACGTATTTCCCGCACCTTTTATCTACGTATTATATTATATTTTATGTGTTTTAACTCGTTTTAAATAGCTTTTACATATTAATCTGTATCTTGTAGGCTATGAGTGAAAGATTGAAAGAAACCAGACTTTTCGAGGAGCTTACGAGCATTATACGCATATGATTTCAAGACAAAGCTTAAAGCCTGGCCCATATGCATCATGGAGGCCCAAGTCTTACAATAACATTACAATATAAAAAAAATAATAAAACCTAAGAAGGCTGGCCAGGTTGCGATCGGACCAGCAGCCAAGAAAAAAAGAAAAGAAAAGCTAAGGTTCCAAGGTGGTGACGGCTAGGGAAGGAAGAAGACACAAGAATCAAGGCTCGGGATCATTCTCCATCAGTTTACATCAGCCGGGAGCAGCCCATAATCATCCATATCCTTCCATTTTTCACATTGTTCATCATCTTTATTTCTTGTTCAATTGATTACATAGTTTTGCAATTATGTTAAAGATTGAAGTGCTTATGATTGTTATTGATTGTTGAATGAATTTTGAGATGATTGATATGAGTTATATGATGTTTTTATTGAATGCTAGCTGCTGTCCAATTATGATTCTCGGCTAAACTTGTTAGTTCTGCCTAGGAATGATGTTAATTGTTAGGTTTTGATGAGTTTATTGGATTGTTTGATTGATAGACGTATATTGTTATTGTAAAGTTTGATTTAGACATGAAATAGGTTGTGTTTAAGGGCTGGAAATTTTGGTCATTCATTGCTTAAACCCCTTGTGTCGGTTAATTAGCTTTGTGTTGATTGATTGGTGCATTGTTTGATTCTAGACTTTGTGTTTAGGGTTTGTTTGCGGTAGGTACCACCGTAGGGTTTTGTTGCATGATTTATTGGATTAAGTACAACGGTTAGGCACCTTCTTAGATACCGAGATGTGATAAGAAGTTAGGGTTGTCTCATTGCCTTTGCATGCTAGAACAAGAATTGCGCGAGAGCGAGTTCGTTTCTTGTCAGGTTTAGGTGTTTTGAGCGATTAGTTGATCTATTTTGGTTTAAGTTGAATTGTTCCTCTATCCTTGGTTGTGTAGTATTCATTGCCATTAGGGTCGAGTGTTGGTGAGACCGAGAGGTGAGTCAACATTAGAACACGTTAACAATTGTTTCCCGGTTAGGTCGTTTTAGGCGATTTGAGTAGTTTAGGTTCGTTTAGTGAGACCGAGAGGTAATCCAGTGAGCCCGAGCGATCCTTAGTTGTGTCATATTTAGGGACCGGTGTCTTGAAGTCATCCAATCCATTAGCTTGTTAGGCCTACAGTTTGATTCAGACCTAGGTAGACGTTTTTCTCCATCCTAAATTAACATAGTTAGTTCCCCGTTAAGTTTGCTATTTTTGGTAACTTTTGTCAGTCAGTCTAGTTAGTCCAGTTAAGTTAAAAGAAATTAAAAATCAATTAAATATTATTCTTAGGTAGGTCTTGTCTAGGGTTAGTGATCGTTAGCGTCTTACGTGTCCACGTGTTCGATACTCGGACTTCCTAGGTCTAAACTACTTGCGATCGGTACACTTGCCGGTTGTGTGTGGTTTTAGGATTTTCGTTTTATGTTTAAAGCTTAGTTGTGAGGGTCATTATTATAGGGTTATCCGACGCACATCAACTATATCTGCCTTTTTTTTTCGTTCTTGATACACAATATGTCTATAATACACAATATGTCCACACATATATTTTGGAAAATGGAAGTATGATCAAAAAGTGGCAACTTATCAAAGACGAGGGACTAAAAACAAAAAAATCTGAATTCTGGAACCCATCGCGCTACGCTTTGAGCCCAAACACAAGACCATCGCGCTACGCGATGGTCTATGATGACGCGGCAACACCTGTCGCATCGGGGTGACACGTGGCAGACGCTAGGGCTAAGTCAGCAACCACGCGTCAATCCCCTGACATCGTGCTACGCGATGGCTTAAGACAAGGGATCATCGCACTACGTGATGGTACCCAATTTCGGCTATAAAAGGGAGGGGTCACGACATTTCACAACTCACACCTCAATCACACTTTCTCACACAGTTTTACACACACCAAGCCTCAGTTTGTGTCCCCGGTCTCGTGGAACGTGCCAAGCTCCGAAGCTCTGACGATTTAACTCTAGTACGCGATATAAAGTAGCAGTGCCGCTCAATCAGTCATAGGAATTTAACTCCAAATACCCGTGAGAGGTAGGGGTTCTGATTAAGTTATTATTTTATTATTATAATAGCTTAAGACCATAGTCGGGGGTATAGCCCGAACCTTGATCTGTTAAGCATAATATAACTTTTTATAAGCAAATGTTATAGTTAAATATTGTTTCTTAATGATTAAGAAATATCCATTCACATGTTATAATTAAAGTAATGTTTCTTCTTGAAGAAGGAACCTGATTTAGATGGTTCTTCCTGAAGAAGAAACATGGTATACCTGATAAATAAACAAAAGGACTAAAGGTCTGAATATTTTATACAAACAAATGATATGTCAAGGTTAAAGCTATACAAAACAGACTACGGGGTCTGAAGCTAGATCATTGATCTAGATATTTATACAAATGTTATTCTCGTACTATAGGTCCGAGATAACAGTCAATCAATCAATCAATCAGAAAGCTGAAAACAGAAACATAAATCAATAACAGAAACTGATTTATAGCCAGGGGTCAGTAACCGAAACTGATCAATATACAGGAGTTAGTGACAGAAACTGACTACAGTCATAAAAGGTGAATACGCCATAAACTTTTACAACTCTTTTAGAGTCTAAACTGTTTGCATAGGATTTACGAATCCTTAAAACTTTGTGTTACAATAATAAGATGTGGGCATACTCAGATTAAGAGTATACATGTGTCTGGATCCATTCATACATGGTGACTCGAAGTTTCCCCGAGGCCATGCATATCAACTAACATGCCTCTGGAAGTCTACGGGACTGTTCAAAGAAATGATATTGTGTATATGATTAATTGTACATGTACTTAGGATAATTTTATCCCAATTGAGTTGGGTGCCTAATGAGTGTTGTCACAAAGGTATTATTGTTGTTTACACAATGGTATTGAACTGAGTCAGCGCCATTCACCGGCTGTGTGCTGATGTATTTTTATCCCCACATTTAAGGGAACTGTAAAGAATAGATTGACAGGCGAGACTGATAGAAGATTGGAGACATAGTCATTAGAGGTGATCTGATGGCTCAGATATTTTATTCAAAATATTATTAAAGAATTATATTTTGAAAAGACAGGTTTTGAATTATCAAAACATGTATTCAACTCCCGAGTTTTCAATATAATAATATCTTATCTGAAAAGACTTCCGCTGATATTTTATTATACAATATTCAACGGGTATTCTAACCCGACATTTTATAAATGAATATTATATTTTTAAGACTTCCGCTAAAACAAACCCGCAACTCTGATACATTTTCAAAACAGATACCAATTAACGGGTGTCACACCCAGACCCTAAGTCAGGGTGTGATGGTGTAAATGTGAGCGGTTAAGAAGTTCTAATTTAAAATATATAATAATATGTTTAGGGACATATAATTGATTTTATGTTATCTTAAAGCATTATTTCCATCTTAAGAAAATGTAAAATTTAAATATGTAACATTTGAAGTGTGTGTGATTATTTTAAAATTAATCTGTAAATTCAAAAGCAAATCCCTAAATTGCGTATAACTGAACACCTAAATTTTGATTATTTGACAAATCTCGTGTAATAAACAGGTTCAAAAGCTAATAAAATATAAAAGGCATACTAGTAGTGTGGGTCCATATGAGATCCATACACCAACACATTATTGATAGTCATCGTCATAAAAGGACATCTTTAACTGGTCCATTTTTTTATTATTAAGTTTCAGTTTGACGCTATAAATACTTTAGTTAACTAGACAAAATGATAATTTAATGAATAAAATGAATAAACTATAGTCCTATATATATTTGTTTCGTTGTAATACTATATTATGTCAAATAATTAGCGGTGAAACCTTGTTTCGCGTCATATACTTTACGGAATCTTATATCGTATCAAGTAATAGACGGAATATTGTATCGTGTCAAATAATTTCCATCACGTGAACTCGCGAAAGTCTCAGTACGGATCATATAGCTGCCCTGTCTATGAGTCGTATGACTGCATACTACCCGTGTAAACAACTCGCACAGTATTACTCGTATACGAGTCTGGTCAACGAAAGTTATGAAAAGATGGTACGGTGTCAGTGTGTGAAATGCATACACAACTAGTACGGGCTATACGAGCGGTATAAAGGGTGTCTGAAAATTTGAAGATGGCATCTTATTAGCAGGACCCTCTCATAATTGAATAACCCCTTTAAAAAGATATTCTTTATCCTTTTTCATAATCGCAAATTAATCTAGCATTCAGCTAATTGTTTGGCTGAAAGTGCATTTACTTTAATTAATTTAATAATGAAGGAATATTAGCAAAAAATTTCATTCGATTAAGTTAATTGCATGTGATGATCCATGTGTCACACCCCGACTAGCACAATGCGGAAGCGTAAAACGGGAATGTAACAGACACCTCTGGTATCAACACATTGTTTATAAAGAAACATTACAAACTAATTTACAATATATTACATTTCTTTGTTCTATCATTGTTTTACAGTCTAGGTGATACAAACAAAACTAGTTCGTTAACTATACATTCTTACTACTAACGCCCTTGCTTCTATTCACATAGCATCAACCACACACCTCAGGCAAGTAACAGATCACCAAATCATTCCGATTTCGGTACACCTGAAAAGCAGTTTAAAACGGGTCAACTACTAGAGTTGGTAAGTTTCACGAGCTTCAAGAAAACAGTAATGAGTATTCACAAGTCAACACTTGTAATCATGAAATAAGTATGTATGTATGTAAATGATGTAATTATGTTAAGCTACAGTGAAGCCTTGACTGTATGTGCTGCGTGCATCCATTTCCCACGCTCAATCAACCACTGTGGCCCCTTTCCGCCCACAACATGCCCCAAGTAGCTATGTCTAACACTACATAGTGTGTTGTATAATTATGGTCATGTGCAAACGGGGTAAAGTCTCAGCAATACATGTCGGCTCCATTTGGGTTTGTCAAACCAATAGTACTATTCACAAGCCACCGGCTCGAAGTTAATCACTGTGTTAGTGGGGACTTTCGTGTGTTAGCACTTAGATAATTCACATCAATACATGTTTCAGGTATGTATATGTAATCAAACATGCTTTTCACCCAAGTTCGTAAAACTGTTTAAAGAGTGGGGTCATGAAACTCACGGTTTAGTAGATAATCAGTACTGTATCAGCTCGTGGTTTGTTCGGTCCGCTATCAGTAGTTCCTATAATCAATATTATAATAATATTAATATTTTAATATTATTATAATCTCAATACTAAACTAGGCTGTATAACTAATCTGGGTGTAGCTGGAACACCCAGAAAGTGGCAATAGGCTTAGGTTGTGATGTTCAATGTCTAATACTTAAAACTGAACTTGGCTCAGAAAACAGTTATGGAAAAATAAGCTTGGGTAACTTTATTGGTTAATAACATGATTAATTTATAAAGAAGGATCACATATTGGGGTCCCGGATTAGCCACGGGGTCCGTTTCCGTTTATTCAGTTTGATTTGAGAAGAAACGCGCACAATCCACCCGGATTGTCCAGGTTTCTTATAGAAAAGTTTGTTTTCACTTAATTAGTCCAAAAATATGATTTTTGATCACTCTTGGTGTTTTGATATTCCCGCAGATTCGCTAGTCGCAAACTTGTCGGTTTTTATAAAAACTGAATTTGTTTAATATTCAAATTAGCATAATTAATTAACTGTTAATCATTAAATTATGAAAATTTATCCATTTATCAATTAAAATATGTAGGTTTTTATAAAAATATTTTTGAAATTATTTACTGATTTATTAATTTATAAAAATCCATTTTGTCAGCTACATTTCGCCTGAAAATCGTCTGTTTACCCCAAAAAATTTCCAAAAATTCCAAAAAAATTCCTGAATGCTAAAATCATGTCCCAAATAAACCTGTATCAATTCCATAATGTAAAAAGCTCGGGCGATACTCTTTTCGGCCCAAATTCGGCTATAAAAATTCACACGAACGCTTATAAACAAAACACCTTTAGACTTCTCCAAATGATCCAAAATTCATATGTGATCAAAATACATCAAATCCGAGTTCCCAGAAAAATTTAATAATTTTTGAAGTATTTTAGCTATTTTTCCCAAATAAACGTCCCAATTTGGTAATAAATTCGTCAAATATTCTCAGATGGTCGAAAAACTATCAAATTTGAACAGGGACTCATTGACATGGTCCCTGATGTCCCTGATAAATTTCAAGGCCTACTAATATGCACATCATAACCTTAACCTAAATAGCCCGTAAGCGAGTGTTTCGGCATTACCTTAGCGGGTTTGGCTCGTTTTCGACTTTCTAATCAAGTTTTCAGGTTCTTGTGCTTCTATGCAAGCTAGATACAAGTCCTATATCACAAACCAAGCAATTTTTCATTAACATAACAGCCCTTAACTTAGGGTTTCGGCTAGTGCACAAAAACGAACTTTTGAACCGTAAAAACGCCGTTTCAACACTTTAATCCGTGTTTATGGCCAAAAAAACTGTTATACCAGTTTCCTCACCATGTGTATGATCAAAACATGTTTATGGACCATTTTTAGGGTTTTTACATGGTTAGGAATGATTTTTGGCAATCAAGCTATGTTTATATGGTATTAATCGAGTTTAAACAAGCCGAAAATCGATTATTTATGACATTTTTACCTAGTTTCTTGCTGGTTTTTGATGCAGAGCTGCTTGTGTCCAGAATTCTCATGAAAATAATTTCACAAAATATCTTAAACTTGTTTAATATTTAAAGGAAAACCAGGGGGTTTCCCCTTTTGCGGCTGCCCCATAAGGTGGGGTCCATGGGCCCCCCTCTTGCTCATTTGTCTTGTTTTTCGTGCCCTTACGTGAAATCCCGACCCCAAATTTATTTCGGGTTCGTTTTTTGGCGCTAAAAACTTATCGGGTGCGTTAAACAGTGCGAAAACGAGTGTTTTTCGACTAGTTTTGTTTAAAATTATAAAAACATAGTATATGTTTGTAAAAATCAAAAATATTTTCACGGATCGCTTTAACATTTCAAATAAGTGTTTGGTAAGTCTTTTTCGGCTTAACGGATGATACAATGCTTGGTTTGTAACTATCTTTCGCGTTTAAATCTATAGCGGGTAGTTAAACAAGCATGTTTTCGTTTAACTTGTTTGATATCAAACTAAGACCATATTTCTAATATTTTAGCTTGTATAGATCGTATATCACTTATAGATGGGCCTCCGAGATATCTGGGTCATAAATCGACCCGTTCGATTAATCGTTCGTTTGTTACGCAAAAGACGTTTATTTGCTTAATCGATAAATACGTACTGAGGTGTACCTTGTTTTGGCTCAAATGTCACACCATGTGATTTGTGCAAAGTAATACTTCAAGGTTTTAAGGTTTAAAAGTTTCAAGTTTGAGATTTGCACTTTAAATATTGAAGCATGAATGAGGTCTAAAATGGTAAAACCAAAATACCCTTTGACTTTTTAAAGGGGGATCAAATTTTATATATATATATATATATAATTAGCAACCTTCTCTTGCATTACAGTTTGTACTTTCTACCATTTGACTTGTAAGCTCGTTTGTTTCCTATCATCCTGTCGCACGTTTGATTCGTGTTTCCTCCCTCAGAGCATTCTCATCCGGTTCTCTAAATTTTTGTGAAGGCGGGGGGGGGGGGGGGATTGTAAATTATAGGGTGGGGGTTTGAGTGGTTGTGAGTGTAAATTATAGGATGGAAAGATAAAAGGTGGTGATTTTTGTAAATTTGGCAAAAAGGTAGTGATTTTTTGTAAATTATAGGGTAGAAAGAGAAAACTATAATGATTAAAGTACAAAAAAATATTATTTAATTAAACAGAAAGAGCAATATAGTATTTTTTAGTGTAATTATAGAGATAGGAATAGGAAACCGGATGAGAATGCTCTCACCTCCTTTACATGTCCCCCATCTTTAAAATCAACCGTACAGAAATGATAACCGTAGTATTTCCAAGCCGAGAATAATCCATTAAATCGCATTTTAGACGATGGACGCGAACATTAGATGAAGACGAATGATGGATAGAATGAGAGATAGATCTAAACTCATACGTAGAGCATTAGAGAATAAGACGAAGACGTAGGAGATTACCATATGAAATTGCGCATTCAGACGTCGGAGATGAAGACAAAGAAGACAACCTAGGGGACGAAGATCGAGTTAGAGAGGCCGAGTGGGGGCAGATCTTGATCGTGTGGTCATTTCGTCTGTTCGAGGAGGGAAGGAGAAACAAATGACGTGGCCACAAACAAAGATCAGGTGAGAATAGGGCTGTAAACGAACCGAACGAACACGAACAAGGCCTTGTTCATGTTCGTTCGTTAAGGAAATAATGTGTTCATGAACGGTTCACAAACACTTACCGAACGAGATTTTATGTTCATGTTCGTTCATTAAGGAAATGAATGTATTTATGAACGGTTCACGAACACAAGCGAACACCAATAAAAATCAATAGAGCCTAGAAATTGAGACCGGCGTATTCATCAATGTGAATAATAAAAGTCTGTAAACAAATCAAACGAACACAAACAAGGGTATGTTCTTGTTCGCTCATTTAACTTTAAACGAATACGAACACTTAATCGAACAAATATTTATATTCATTTTCGTTTATTTAAAAAAATGAACATTTGTGTTCATTTATGTTCATTTGTTTATAATCTAAATGAACATAATTGAACAAATATAAACGAATATAAATGAACATAGATGACAAATGTAAATGAACACAAATAAACATAAACAATCATAAATGAAAACACTTAAATGAACTCAAATTAAAAAATGTAAAAACCTTTAATTAGATTACCCATCTAGATCATAAGTAATTATTTTCTGTTAATACATAAACGAACATAAATAAACAGATAAAAACGAACATAAATAAACGAACATAAACGAACGTTCGTGAACATAAATGAACGAACATAACATGTGTTCGTGTTCGTGTTCGTTCGTTTAATTAAACGAATACAAATATTTTGTTCATGTTCGTTCGTTTATTAAATAAACGAACATAAATGAACTTCCCGTCGAACGGTTCACGAATATTTCACGAACGTTGGTTCGTTTACAGGCCTAGGTGAGATACCAAGAGATAGTGCTACGGAGCTCTAAGAGGTGATGTTATGGACACACAACTGTTCAACCCTTTCTCAAATTAATTTCTTTCATTTACCTTTAAATAAATTATCTTTTACGCAACCAAATGAATTCTTCTTTCTACATAATTTAACTATATCTATATCTATATATACTATTAAAAAAATTCATTTTGGCTCATTTTTATTAGTTGATTTTACTATATTCCAAAAATAATAAGCACTCATAGAATTTGTTACTAATAAAATAATTTAAAATTAAAAGCATAATAATCATTTAATCTATATAATAAATACTATTAAAAGACATTCTTTTTGGCTCATTCCTATTGGTTGATTTTACTATATTCCAAAACTAATAAGCCCTCATAAAATTTGTTACTAATAAAATAATTCAAAATTAAAATCATAATAATCATTTAATTGGATACGTTTTCTCCTAGACAACCAATTATGGACACGTATACGTTTCATAACCCTATTTTTCATTCCTTTCTCTCCAACTCATTATTTGCGAATCACACCATTTTCAAATTATCTTATTTGAATATATTCTTTTCCTCAATTTAACATGCTTCGTGTCTACAATGCTATCAAGTTCTTGGTGTTTTTGAAGAGTTTAAAATCGACAAATTGGAATCCCTGGTTGGAATAATATAAGCAGAAGCTATTGTTTCTTATCTGGAGGTAATCATAATCTTTCCTCTCTCTATACTTTTTCATTAATTTTGCCTAAAGTTTGACATTTTCTATTAATAACATTTTTGTTTGGTATCTGCACATATTGAATTAACTGCATTTGCAAATGAATTTTAAATTAAAATTGAACTACTTTTCTTATCATTTGCTAATTTTGATTCGCAATTGAAGCTTTAGATGTAGAAGATGATAAATTGTTATTCTCCACTGGTGAGTCACTTATGCTCTCATAAATTGTTCTATTCTTGCTCCTTGTGTTAGTAAATTATCCTACATTAAACACGCGCACCTATGTTGCAAAATCAAATTTAAAATTTGGAGATTAGAAGGAAAAGAATATACAGTAAATGGTAAATTAAGAATTTCCTTGGACGGAAATTCCAAGATAACGAGTTTGAGTCAAAACCAGTTGTTTTAAATTGTAGTATAAACTTAAAAGGCAAATTTATTAATGATGCATTCTTAATTTTTATGTTATTTTAAACAAGCGGGTCGGATTGAATGGAGTAACATGCCAAATTAGATTCGGGTCAAAATGGGCAATAATGATTATAATGAGTTCGAGTCGAAAAGAGTTGTTTAAAAAACTATTAAATCAAAATAAGTCAAAATAGCTAACTTTATTTAATGAGTAGGATATGATAGGTGTGTTTTAGTGTGTATCAATTACATAATATAGACCAAGGGTATAGAAGTCGTAACACATGCTGTTTACATTTGGGCTTTCTTATCAGGTAAGGCTCGTATAAGAAATTACAAATTTGAAACGCCATATGTGGCAAAAATAGTTAGTAATGGGCTTAGCTTTGTTGCTGTGTCCAATGATTTGGATTAGGTGATCGTTTCACAAAAGTATTGAGAATTTAATTACAAGAAAAGACATATTACAATTGAACTATTGATAATTTCTTTTATGTTGATCCTTTCAGAGAGCTATTTGTACTTGGGATTTTTTGAATCGATACGTCATTATAATAATATTATAGTTTCATCATTCTTTTTTGATTGGTTAAATGCGACAGAATTTTGTGGATATACATAAATCTTCAGCGATAATATTTGGCAACATGACTACAAGTTGGTCATCATTTGTCGTAGATGTGACAATTTTGTACATGTTACTACTTATAATGTGTTGAT
Source organism: Bidens hawaiensis (assembly GCF_021521415.1). Lineage (NCBI taxonomy): Eukaryota > Viridiplantae > Streptophyta > Magnoliopsida > Asterales > Asteraceae > Bidens > Bidens hawaiensis. The sequence goes on from NW_027495667.1 coordinate 218,120, forward strand.
TAATTTTTCCATGTAATATGTAATTTAAGTAGCATTGCAATATAAAACGTAGTTCTATTAATAATATATGATAATTTTATTGTGCATCATATTTATTTACATTTTCTTAAATTGGTCAAAATCTAATATGTCTATTTCTTTTAGTAAAAAAGTTTGGGCCACTATAACCATCATCTCTTCCAAATTACACTAACATTAATATGAAATACATAAAATAGCCACATTTATTTTGCATAATATATTTATGATGGTTTAAATAGAAATTAACTTAAAAATTTTATAATTCCATAAAATGAATTTTTAACACATATTGTTGTGACACATTAAATTAAATAAAATATATAGGATTAGTTTTTACAGCAAATTAGTTATTCGAGGTAAAACTATATAATTTATGAATATTGTTGTATCACGCAAAATTAAATAAATATATAGGATTATTTTTCATAACAAATTAATTAATCAAAGTAAAACGATCTATTTTATGAAAATTTGAAAATGTTCAAGTGAATGAAACAAAATAAGGAGCCCTTTTATATAGTTTTTTTTTACAGATAGTTTTATGTTCACTAAAATGAATTATTAATTTTGTGATTATTAAAATGCATTTTTATATGTGAGTTAAGGACAAACATAACATTTATTTAAAATAATTTGACACAAACACAAAATTTATAAATTGTTCAAATATATAAGCATATATACACACACACAATTGACACATTTAGGTAAAAAAAAGCTTCTATTTAAATTTTAGAGAAGACATTTTCTGTTGTGGTTTGGTTTTGCAATGATCACCAACAAAAGTCTAGGTCAGTCTATAGCAAGAGTTTGCATACTTAAAAGACCTGTTTACACATTGTTAACTTTATGTAGATTTATCAAGAGTGAAGAGTAGAGACGAACAAAAAATAAATACTTATTTTAGATAAACAAGAGAAAGTTGCAAACAAAGCAAAAAAATATTGTTTATAAGTAAAAATTTGTAGCTTTTGAAGTTTATGTTTTAAAGCTTAAAATTTTGTTTGTAAACATTCTACTATGTAATGTCATTTTTTGTAAATCCATGTCTTTTAATATTATGTTTTCGTTTGAATATGACTTACAATTATAAATTATATTGTTGTCTTAAAATACATGTTAAAAAAATGTTATCGTTTGAAATTATATATATGTTTACTAAGACGGTTTTTTATATTTCTGTCCGTGTAATACACGGGTCAATAACCTAGTTTTATATATACATATAAAATGCAATTCAGTGTTATGCGGTATGCACAATTTTAGTAGTGGTATAAAATGAAACGAGGTACCGCACCAATTTAATTAGGTACAAGTGAAGTGTGAAGCGTGTCTTGCATGCTGTATGATCTCATCTCAAATATATAAACCACAAAAGATATTTAAAAAATATTTGTGTGTTAAAACTTAGACTAAATGGCAGGGCCGTTTCCGAGGATTTAAATACCTCGGTCGAGCCAGAAAAAAAAGGCCTATATCCTTAACGAGTAACGAAATATATAAGCTAATTTTTTTAAACGAGACTTAATGTTATAACAATAAACATAGAAAATTATATTATTAAAATCAAATACCGTAATAATTAACGATTAACCAATGATTCGTGAAACTCTCCTAAGTCCTAACATTGGAAAAAAAATAGCTTGGTCCTTGGTGGCTAGCTTGGTCAACCTTGGATGAGCCTAGTGGTTAACAACGAACCAACAGTGGTGGTCGGCTGGGTTGGTCGTTGTTCAGTATTCGCAAAGAAGGAAGGAACCAAAGATAAAATTTCAATCGACCGCTATTTCTTTTATTTTGCATCGGGTTTTTATTTAATTTTTTTAGTTTTTAGTTTTAGTTTGGGCCAAACAATTTAAAATTAATTAAATGGATTATATATAAAAAATAATTTCGGGCCCAATAATTATAAGATGGTAAAGAGCAATGCATATTTTATAAGTTCTATATTTCTAAATGTATATATAAAAAATATAGATATAAAAAATTTTGACCTCTAAAAATTACGTGTCCCGGCCGACGGTCCAACCGGCACCCCCCCCCAGCCGGCCTTTCTAAATGGTATGGAAGTGGCCGGAGGGACTACACCACCAACTCAACATGTCAAATGTCGTCCCACCATAACACCTTAATTGGCGACACCCCATATCTCTCTCTCTCTCTCTCTCTCTCTCTCTCTCTCTCTCTCTCTCTCTCTCTCCAACAATTTAACTAGTGTCATCTTTGAGAATCATAAAAAAAATTTGAGCTAAAGGCGGAAAAAAGTTTAGGCCTTAAATTATTTGAGTAATTAGGCTTAAACATTAAAAATACACATTTTTTTTAAAATATATATATTTGAAAAAAAAATCAAGCCTATCAGAATGTCAGGACAAGGTCAGTCAACCACCCAGCCCTGTCTCAAAGTCAGCCTTGAGTCTAACGCCAAAAAGGGCTCACTTTGTGGGATTCACTCCCATTCAAGATATCAGTTTTAGGTTTAGATTTTTTTTTTTAAATATTGGTTAAGTGGCTCCCCTCCGTTACAATTGTTTTTAAAGTTGGTTAGTTAAATCCCATTGTATATATGGCAACGCTATGCGTGCCTATGTGATGTTTTAACTAACCAAGCCATAACACAATCTTAAAAAAATTTATATCTTGAAACCTAATTATGTATTTTTGGTGAGATAATTTCACCCTACCTCTAAACCTAAGCATAATTAGGGTATCATAAAGCCCTTTTGCTTAACGTTGCGCTCTTAACATTTGTTATGTTGACAGTTTAACATACCCAACGCCTATGAATGGTCTAACAATTTCACATCAGTTCTTGATACGGTTTAGCAGCCCGCTGCAACGCGCGGGTCATATATACTAGTTTATATCTAAATCTAAGGACTTTTCATGTGAAATTCAAAATATTATAGAACGAAATGGTCATATTGATATCTATGTATTACCAAAAACGGCCCATCAATTTATCCTTTTTTTTAATAATTTCTCTCTTTTTGAAATTATGCCTTTTGATCTAATAGTGACACATCAATCTTCCAGGTTGGGAGGCTATATTCTAAATTGTGTTAAATTAACAATGATTATTTTTGTGATTATATATCTGGACCTGAGTTTAATTAACCAGCTAGATTAGCAAGCAGAATAGTCTCTGTCTATACACAGCAACAAATTTTCTTAAAGAGTAACTTAAAGCAATCAGAGATAGGTCTTCTACAAAAATTTTATCACACAACACTTGGTAGCATTTCTGCCATATGTATAATTTCTTTTACCAGTTTAACGCCATAAGATATACATGATATTAATGAACTAAACCGTAGTTTAACGCCAAAAGATATGCATGGTTAAAAAACCAACTAAAGGGTTGCATCTCAATTTCACAAACTATTTGATATTTACTAAAGGGTGATTCCTTAAACACAAATCGTCGAAAGAAGAAAATGATGAAGATACTACAGGTATTAAGATATGCTCGTGGAATAAACATGTGCTTTCTATCAAGCTATGGCAGTGTTATCGTGCATTCATCAACTGACGGACGAGATTCATGTTCATGGCTGCTGTCTCCATTGTAAAAGGCTGGTTGTTTAGGTTCAGGCAATGCTCCCTCACTAACAAGCATCAAAACCACTGACAACATAGTTGGTCTATCTTCTGCATTATGCTGCACACATAACAGTGCCATATGTATTGATCTTAGTACTTCAGAGACAACAAATGAGGCGTGCAAAGATCCACTCATTAGCTCGATGGACCTTCCTTCTTTGAAGAGTCTCCATGCCTACATCAAACCAAAAAAACAGACTTAAACATATCACTATCTGGTCAAGATATTGAGATTTGATCTTACAACTTGACTTACATGTCCAAGAAGGTTGTCACTATGGTCTTCAAGAGAAAACTCTCTGTTTTTCTTCCCACATATTACATCCAACACGAGAACACCAAAACTAAATACATCAGATTTTATAGAGAAGCGCCCATGTACTGCATACTCCGGAGAAATGTAACCACTACAGACATGGAAAAAAAATTTTCAGATTAGTGTTAAGAGTTTGTCATCTCATCTTCCTTCTTTTATATATGCAGAAAAGGAATAAAATTAAAGGTCGATTCTTACTATGTTCCTACCACTTTCTTTGTCTTAGCGGTCGTATCATGTCCTACAAACTTTCTAGCAAGGCCGAAGTCTGATATTTTTGGATTCATGTCTCCGTCCAACAGAATATTCCCTGCCTTTAGATCTCTATGGATAATCTGAAGGCGGGAATCTTGATGAAGATAGAGAATACCTCGAGCTATCCCACGCATTATATTGAATCGCTGAGGCCAGTTAAGCAACAACCTTCTTGTTTCATCTACCAAAAAAGCGACTGATGTGTCATGTGTTAGTATGTAAAGTTTTAAAGTAAGAAATTAAGTGAAATCATGGAGAGTGAGCGAACCGAAGAGAAACCAGTCCAAGCTTTTGTTAGTCATGAATTCATAAATCAAAATCAATTCATTTTGATGAACACAGCATCCAAGAAGCTTCACAAGATTCTGATGCTGAAGGTTTGCAATACAAATGACCTCATTCTTGAACTCATCAAGCCCTTGTTGTGATGTTTCCGAGAGCCGCTTCACAGCTATTTCTCTTCCATCTCCCAACACACCCTAAAAGGTTATGATTATTGAAGAAACGTGGATCTACTCACTGGTAGCAGAACTACTTTCCTCGGGTGTGATTATGCTATTTCACCGATGGTTCGTCTGGATCAATGTTCCTCCACCTACAAAACGAACAACGCCGTTACTTACCCCTCAGAAAGGGACAGAGGGGTCCTCTTTGGGGTAACCCTCCGGCGTGAGAATAAGTATGTGTAGGAGAAGATAATAATGTGTGAGTAAGGGAATTGGGAGAGTATTGCTTAATAGCTGAATACTGTATATTACTCTGTCTGATTATTCTGATTCTCTCTGTGTATGAGAAAGTAACTGACTAGGGCTGCCTGTCAGTGAATGTAATTGAATATGCTTCAATGTGAATCAATGTGTTCTGTAACTGTGTACGTTATGATGTATTTATAGTGCTAGGGTTTCCCCTGATTGAGCTGAGACCAAATTAGGGTTTTGTTGGCCTCCTCCAATCGATTTGCGCCACGTGTCCCTGGAGACACCTGGTGCTCTTTCATTGGTTATGATCACGTGGTAACCCATGAGTCATGCTGAGCTGTCCAACTTTCATTTAGCAGCTGTCAACATCAGCATATCCTTATTCCTTAAAAAGATGCCTTCTGGAAGGTTGTCTGACGTGCACAATCAAGGTTGCCCTAATCCTGATTTGGATAAGGACGAGGTTGATTATGTGCACGTGTGATATGCGCCCATCCTGAGGATGCGCGATGTTTTCTCTTTATTCTCACGCGCAGATATTTCATGCGCAGATGCGATACGCACAAACATGTAATACGCGTCACGCGCAGCTGCGCCATGCGCAACTGTGATATGGGTGGGCATGTATGATGCGCGAGCATGTGATATGCGCCGCGCGCGGATGCGCCACGCACGATGTGATATGCATAAGCATGTGATACGCGCGAGCATATGTGATGCATGAGCACATGTGATGCGTGAGCGTATGTGATATGTGCAAGCATGTGATGCTTGAGCATAAGTTTTGGCTTTGTGCCTTGATAATATCTTTGATTTCTAATGTCTTGTATATATCTTGTGGGTTGACCCGCCCCGCTCGATGCTGAGGCGGGTACATACCTCTTCAAGCCCCCCCAGTCTAATGTGTGTCTTATCTCGCGCGAGCGCGGTAAGATAGATATTAGACTTACTGATTAGGTCTTTTAAAAGGGGTTTTGTCGTTTTCTTGGTTGTTTCCATCATTGCGCGAAGTTCTATCCATTTGGTTGAAACGAATCGTCCATGTACGTGATGGTTGCTGACGTGGGTCAGTGATGGAGACGTGTCAGACATTTCGTGTGCTCGAGGTGCTACAGTTGCCTTTCGTGTCCCCTCACAAGCTGTCTGGGACACGTGTCGCGCTCGTGTTGGCCAAGACCTGCGAGTGGGGGCGCGTGAACTCTGGCACCCGCCGTATTTTTCTTTTCGTGTCCTCTCATACAGTTGTCAGGGACACGTGTCGCGCTCGCGTTGGCTATTACCTGCGAGTGGGGGCGCGTGAAGTCCGTTCAGCACCCAAATTTCTCTCTCCTCGGCCTATAAAAGCCAGCCCTTGGAGTTCTTTATCCTTCATCTTCTTGTTTTCTCTTCTGATTTTTTCTTTCTTTGTCTTCTGAAATATCTGTTCTTCAGAAGTTTCCGTTGTTAGATTTGACAGTTGTATGTATGATAGCTCGGACTCGTCGAACCTGTCGATCACCTCAATCGTCTCCCGAAAACGCCGCGTTAAATCCGTAGTGATGTCGACGTTGAAGAAGAAAGGCAAGGGGAAGAAGGTTGCTGAGGGCTCATCGGAGGAGGTAAGGAGGACGAAGGTGGTGAGGAGGTGGAATGAAATCCCCTGCAAATTGAGGCAGGCTGATCTTGACAGCCTTATCGCCTCTCAGGGCTTTCCCACCCTGTTTGGCTGCATGTTGCCTGAGGCCGGGCAATCGGCGGCGGACCCGCCTGCCGGTTATATATCCCTATATTTCCATTTTTTCACCCACTGCAACCTTCGTCTCCCGATTACAAGGTTTGTGGGTGCACTGCTGCAGTTCTATGGGATTCATATATCCCAAGTCCATCCTTTTGGACTCGTGCGCATGACTCACTTTGAGTTCATGTGCAAATCCCAGCGCGAGGAGCCTACCCCTCGGCGCTTTCAGTATTTTTATAAAGCCAAGATCCAAGACAATTGGTTCTCTTTTATTCCTCGCAGTCAGAAGGTGAAGTGCTCCACTGTTTCATTCAAGAGCCTTCATGACTGGTCTGAGAGGTTCTTCTACATTAGGGCTGGTGTAATTCCCATCCGCATGACGATGCGCGCAATCGATTCTGCGCCCGCGGATGCGGATGTTATTAAGAACCCAACCGGCGCCTGGGTTAAGAAACTGACCGATGAACCATCCCCCGCGAAGAAAATTTGCGAGGAGGCGCTGGTGGGGGTCGGCATGAGTAAGCTATGGGCCGACAGCGCGCTTGAGCCCGTTATCCAAGTCGACGGGTTGTGTAAGTTTATTTCATTGCTTTATTTCTTTTTCTGCGCGAACATAATTCTTTTTCTGATATCAGTTGACTTGTTTTTGCGCAGTCACCAAGGATTATATCCACGCCGCTTATGATGATCAAGTGGAGGGTGGCTCCGTCGCGCTTGGCGCTGGGGAGGTTGGTTTCCCAGATCGCTTCGATGACATGTTCATCCCAGTGGATCTGGAATTTGACTTTGATGGCGACGCGCCTGGTAAGCCTTCACACTTATGTTTATTCCTTGAGAATACCAAATTTTGCTAACACTTGTGTTGCATGTATTGTAGATGCGCTGGAGAACTACGAGCTGGAGCTCGCGGAGGAGGATGAGGAAGAGGAGGCGCCCCTACTAAAGCGCAAAGCTAAGGGGAAATCAGGCGCAGGGGGCAGTAAAAGACAAAAGAAAGATGACACCCCTGTCGCTCATCCCCATGCTCAAAAGAAGGGACCTAAGGAAACCCAGGTGTTTACCACCATGGGTTCTTTAGCTTCCCTGCCTGTGAAAGTGGGCAGACCTCCTGTCCACTTGAGGTATGGTAGCG